>NC_137021.1:290000-382500 GCF_032717465.1 Coenobita brevimanus
ACACTCTCTCTCTCTCTCTCTCTCTCTCTCTCTCAAAACTTTCACCACTTGTGCACCAAGGGTATCAAGTCCTCTTTATCAACAATTATAAAAATAACACATAAAATACAGAAGACCTTTGTTCATGTTTATAAAGAATCCTAATAAATTCACAAGATAAATAAATCCACACCAGCTAAGCACCACCAGAAAGTTTTCTTTTTCGATTTTCGTCACTAAAATATTCACTGATTTAAAAATGACGTGTTGAATAGCTGTATAAATGAAGAAAAACGTAAATACAAGCAATTAAATACAAAACATAAAGCCTATGATAATTTGTATATATACTGTGTGGTGTCTGGCAGGTATATGAACGTAGACATATACATAAAAATTCTTGAACAGGCTATAACCTTTCGAATGTTCATAGATGCCGTGAAGTGTTTGGGGGCTTAGGAAAGTTTGTGTATATTGCTGTGTGTTCGGCAGCTCCAAGAAGAGGTATACACAGGCAATCCAAGAGACAGCTTCAGCTTAGGAGAGTTTATAAGCATGCGTCGTGATCTTTTAACCTTAGTAACCCAAACAAACTGGATTAAGGACGAGATTAGACAAGGAAAACAAGTGGGGCTCTCAGGTAAGAGTTAATGGTGACGGGATGAACACGACTGGAGGCAACAGGAATAAAATACATGTTAACAACTAAATTAATAAAAATGAATAATGAAAAGTTTAAAAAAGAAAGAGTTAAACTGAGCCTTTCCTTCACTCTCGCTCCACGGCGTGCTCACTTTAACTTCTTTATGTTCTTCATATTTCACCGCCAGCTGGTAACCTTTCACTGGCTGACCCCCCCCCTCTCCCTTTCACACACACACACACACACACACACACACACACACACACACACACACACACACACACACACACAAAGACTCGCACTCCACCCAGCCATTCCGCTTTTTCAAACCCGGTCTCAAATAATTCAAGTTTTTCACCCCCTCCTCACCACCCTTCAATAAAACACTACACAAGGGGCAGTAACCTGTTGCACGGTCATTGCTCTGCGCTAACTGATTCATTTTTGTTTTTCAAGTTTATTAGGGGCCGGTTCTAATCACCAAAACAATTTATTTTTCCATTGTCTTTGTTGGTGACGGGAGACACTAGGATTCAGCGTAACCATTTCAAGACAATGAGGTAAATATTATATTATTTTTACAATCCCTAGACAATTTTATTCCCCCAAAGGATATCTCAAATGATGCTTAAGGTCTACAAAACACAAGACGAACGAGAGACGAGAAAAAATGAAGAGAGGGGAGAAGGGGAAGCATACTGAAGAGAATCTCACAGCAGCGTGCGAGACAGAGATATTAGAAGTGAGATTGTTAAGGCACTATGCAAAATAAACCGCTAAGGGAAAGATGCTCCGAAGTCCCCTATGCAATCTCGAATATGACCCTAACACACACCGTTAAATATGGCTGTGAGTCTGAGAGGAATTTGTTATAAGATTGTTAGAACCGATTTAAGAAGGATTCTCAGAACTGATCTCCAATGAACTATGTATGACTAGCGATGAGTAGATGGGTTAGGATACGTTAGATTCGACAAGATTAGCTTGGGTTAGGCCAGATTAAATTATGTTTTGGTAAGTTAGGGTAGGAAGGGTTGGTACAGCCATGCTTGGACTTGCCTTGGTTAGGTAAGACTGGATAAGAATTGGTTAGGGTATAGTAAGCTAGGACAGACTAAATAAATTAGATTAGTTTAATTCGGGTAGGTTTGGTGCAGAAGCTTGGGTATGGTTAGGTTTGGTTAGACTGGATTGAGTTAAATTGTTAAATTATGTTAGGTTTTGTCATGGTGTGTTAGATTAAGTTATGCGAGGGTAACTTATGCTGGGAATTTGGTGGTGTAGACAGGTGTGGTTTGCACAACCGCCAACTCGGTCGTGAGTCGGGTCAAGGACTGAGCTGAGCCGGATGTGGAGCAATGAGTGTGGTGGGGCTTGAACACTGCGTACTGGGAGTGAAGGGAGTGGTACTGGGGTGGAACTAAGGTGGAGGCAGGACTGGGATCTTAAACACTGCGTACTGGGAGTGGAGGGGGTGGTACTGGGGTTGAACTGGGGTGGAAGCAGAAATGGGATCTTGAAAACTAAGTACTTCGAGCGGGTATATGTTACTGGGGAAGAGCTGGAGTGGAAACAGGGCTGGGAGGAGTGAAGGTACAGCTATAGTGGAGGTAGGACTTGGACAGGATGGAGGTACAATACTACTGGGGTAGAGCTTAGATGTACTGTATTAGATTTGCAAGATATACCTGGAGTAGCGTGGAACCAGAACTGGGATAGAGACAACTGAAACAGGGATGAAGCATAACAAGGTTTAAACCGGGTGAAGGAAGAACCAGGCGAGTTGGAGGCAGAACTGATATGAGAGTTAGGTATAACGTACTAGATGAGTGGAAGAGGACTGAGACAGGATGAGAACATAACCAAACGAGAAGGTTTAATGGAACAAGGATGAGGCAAGATTGCAGAGGAAGTGGAGCTGTAATTTTGTGGAGGCAGAATTGGGTGGGACGGAGATGAAGCAACGGTGAGACTTAAGTGTGGGATACTGGGATTGTGGGGAAAGACTTGGGGGAAGGTGGAGGAGGCTTAAGACAGAACTAGGATGGAGTAAGACAGGGTTGAGGCAGGACCAAGGTGAAGTAGTGGAAGAATTAGGGTGGGGTGGAGGCATTTATGCAGGGTGGGGTTAGGGCGGACAGGGTGGCGGTGTGGTGCCCGGGGAGGTGTTGCTAGGCAGAATGGAGTGGGTGGACTGGCTGAAGGATGAAAAGCGCTTGACTTGGTGGAATAATTTAACTCTTTCATGGCCGGGACAGCTCTAGTAGCCTATTCCAGCTACCACTAAGCTGAAAGTGAGTCATTGTACCTGAGATTGTTAAGCACTCTGGTGAAAATTTATTTGTATGTAGGCGTAAGTTTCTACGCGTGTCGGAGGAGGATCCTTATTATTTGGGGGTACCAGCAGAGAAGGGAGGTGTTACTCTCCCAGCCAGTGATTTTTAGTCATCATGCATAGAATGTAATCGGAGAATTGGGACTGGCTGAGGTGTGAGGTATCGATTGGGTGACGTGAAGATTGAGCTGTGTGAGTATGAAGTGTGGACTAAGTGAGGTTTAGATCCTGTGGGGTATATATTCAGTTACTGTTCCTGTGGCCCCTGGATCATCTGGACGTAAACCCGGTAGACTGCAGGCAGAGGCTGCCATTCTGCGGTTCACCATCCCCTTTCGAGATTTGGTGAGGGCGTTAAGGGACATTTGTACAACCAGGATATATCGGTGCCACCACTTGAAGGAGCCCCTTTCCAGCACCCGAAGCGTGTATGCTTTAAGGTATGGATTCACTGAGGTGGACTGGGAGGGAGGAAGAGGTAGGGCGTTGCGTGGAGTGGACTAGAGAACTGGGAACCCAGTTTTTGCGTACCTGTCCGGTCCTCACACCTCTGCCCCTCGCTAAACGCGGCGTAAGGAGAAACTCAGGATGTAATACTCGTATTACATCTTACATCCTTTCATCGCGAGGAGAAAGAAAACCCGTCAATCTGTTACATCATTATCGAATAACATGATGGAATAATCCAGCCACGCATACCCAGACATGTTAAAATGCGAGACGGTCCAAGGGGCACACGTGATGCGTCTTGGCCCTTTATGGAAAGGATCTGAGAGGAACGGGGAAAGGCGGAGTACGAGGAGGAAATTAAGAAGAGCTGAAAGAGTAGTTGTTGTGATCCCAGGCTCATATGAACGTGAACATAAGTTGTGTTTGGATGAAATTAGATAAGCCTTAGCTATGAGGTAAGAAAGAGTCTCCTTGGTTACTAGTCAAATCGACCCACAAATGTGACTACACTTGGCCATCAACTGAGCTGAATGGGGTTAGAGATCTTCGTCAGGCTAAACACACTATAATCACTAACAAACACTTATGCCCTCAAGACTTACACGTATTCGTCATCAGCATTCGCAATGGTTGCAATGTGAAATTAACCTAAGGTGAGGTGAGGTGAACTATGGCAAAGCGAAGTAAAGTGAGGAAAGGAATACACTAGATGAGATTAAGTGCGGTGAGGTAAGAAAGGAACTAGTTAGGTATGGTGAGGTGAGATGAGGTGAGGTTGGGAAAGGAACTACCACGGTATAGTGATGTGAGACGAGCTGAAGTGAGATGAGGTGAGATGAGATGAAGTGAAGTGGGGTGAGATGAACTGACCCAATACCAGACTCGACCTGCTTCTTCCCCTTCCCCATGTACAACTTTTTGCTGCCCTGAGGGGGGGATGGTGAAGGGAAACTCACACGGGTGCCCTTCTGGAGGAGGAGGAGGAGGAGGAGGAGAGAGAGAGAGAGAGAGGGGGGGGACTTGAGCTCATATGCAACTGTCAATAATAAAAAGCAATACCAGTTTGGTCTTTTGTTTCTCAGAAGGGACAGTTTTTCCTAAGGATATTTACTAGTACCCGAAACACACAATACAGAATGTGTGTGTGTGTGTGTGTGTGTGTGTGTGTGTGTGTGTGTGTGTGTGTGTGTGTGTGTGTGTGTGTGTGTGTGTGTGTGTGTGTGTGTGTGTGTGTGTGTGTGTGTGTGTGTGTGTGTGTGTGTAACCTCAAGCATATATCATAAACCTAGGATAAGATAGGAGTTTATATGCATGTGTAATCTTGCTACAAATGCCTGTTCCCGACTAGTACTTTCCCAACATGGGGAAGGAGCTAAGTCTGGCAGCCACTCTCTCTCTCTGTGGATGTCAGGATATTTAGTGGATATTATAAACATTATATAGCTACCACCGAATGGCAATCGGATATTCAAACATCATACAAAATGTCGATGGAACCAGGCATTATCAATGTTACTCCTCACTGTTTCCTGTACGGCTTATATGTCGGATGTCCAAAGTGGAGGTGAACTTTCATATATATATATATATATATATATATATATATATATATATATATATAATCGTCTATCAGTCTGTCAATAACTTTTTATCTGTACGCATTCTCTCTCTCTCTCTCTCTCACTCTCTCTCTCTCAGACACACACACACACACACACACACACACACACACACGACCTCACTTTTACAACATTCCACCCCAACCATCCAACCGGAATTCGCAACCTGAGAACACCTGTCTCTAAACTCTCTTTCTCTTTTGGGTTTATCGTGTGTGTAGGAATCTGAGTGTGTGTTTCAATGGGCACGTGACCTTTAGAGTGGCGAGAGAGAGTTTACACTCACTATCACGATTTCTAGTATCTTCTCTCTCTCTCTCTCTCTCTCTCTCACACACACACACACACACACACACACACACACACACACACGCACACGAAAACTTGTTAATGTGCTCGGTAAACCGCACATACTCTATTAGAGGAGATGCGATAAAACCCAAAGTAAAATTCGCAGTAATGAGAGAGAGAGAGAGAGAGAGAGAGAGAGAGAGAATGCAGGGTACTGTAAAATATTTAGGAACACAGAGACCATGAACGACTGTGAACGAACCGAGTTATGTACCCTGCCTATCCATGTACCTTTCTGTTCTGAGTTCTGCCAATTCCTTCCTAACCACTACCCCACGTCTCTTCTTGGTAATTCCCCCTTTTTGCCTATCACCCCCTTCAATCTGCCTACTCCCTGCCTATCCACTGCCTTCCTCCAGCCTAACCACTACCTCATTGCTCTTGTTGTTATTTTCTCTCTTTGTGCCTGCCACCTCCCTTTGTCCTGCTTGCCTCCTGCCTAACCACTACCCCATGTCTGTTTATGTTAATGTTTCGCTTTGTGCCTACCATCTTCCATGGTCCTGCCTACCCTCTGCCTGTCTACTGCCTAACCACTACAGCATGTCTCTTCTTATCAATGTTTCCTTTTTTGCCTGCCACTCTCCTTGGTCCTGCCTACCTCCTGCCTATCCACTGCCTCCTGCCTCCCCTTATCATTACCTTCATTAGGTTTCCGCACTACGATGCAGAATCTGTAGATCTACTGTATTCCCTCAGTTTCTTTCTTGCAAACACTTTTTATTTGATGTCATTCCTTTATTTACTCACCAATTCGCTTTGAACTTTATACAGTTATTCTTTGGGCAAATAACCCGACACATTCTTCTTTTTTTTAAATAAAGGCCTTTTAAACTGTTTAAGTGCGTCATATGTCAAACCCGGCACACAAATTCTAGGATCCTATGTTCTTTTATGTTCATTAACCATCTTGGCCATTTGCATAAAAGTATGTCAATCTACTGCGGCTGTGTGGAGACCATCCTGCATACCCTTGCAATACTGATATATATATATTTTTTTTGCCTCACCCTAATACCTATCATCCTTGGAACTTTTACCTGCCCCCTGCCTCCTCATCTTAAAATCTGCTTTATGCCTACCAGCTGTCTTCATCCTGTCTAACCACTGCCTCTCTTAATCAATGTCTTCTTTTGTGCTTCCCACCTGCCTCATCCCTTCTGCCTCTTCCTCTCCTGTTTCTCCATTCTCTTCCCTACCCCTTGGATCTATCTCATATGGCTACTACTTTGCAGTGCTGGATTTGGACGCCTTCATGTGGTGTCACAAATATAACCAGGTAGCTCCACTGTTTGGGTATAACAAACCTCCCTCAATAACTTCCCTATCCCCCAGGAAGGAGTATGCTGGACAGTAAGAGAGGGTCAACTTAAGCAATCCACTGGGTTTACATTCAGATGGCACTGGGGTGGTAATTACTATTAACCTACCCTTGCTCTTAGCTCTCACCCCCCTCCTCCATCTTGTTACCACACTCATGTATGCTTTCTACATCTCCACATTTACATTCACTTCCTTCTATATCTCCTCCAAGGTTTCCCCCCTGGCGGGCTGGGAATATCAGATAACTACCTGGCCATGCAAAGAGCCCTCTTGTCCACTTCTCTTCTTCCAGCTTTTCTTTCCTTCCTTCCTTCTGCTCCTACCTCTCACTCCTCTTGCCTCCCGTTGCTTCTTGTTTCCTACTGTTGTTCCTCCCTACCTTTGCTCCTGTATGGTACCTCCTTTTTCCTTAATTCTCTCTTACCTTTGTGCTAATATATCTCCTCCCTACATCTTACAGTAACTCTCCACACCTACCCAAGCTTACATACTCGTATACATTTTCTCTACATCCTCTCCTACCACACAGCTTCATCTCTACCCACACTTACGTCCGTCTTTCCTCTCCACATTCTACCACACTTCCCCAATCCTACTTACACTTACCTCTGCCTTTTCCCTCAACATCTTACCACACCTCTCCACACTACCCACTCTTACCTCCACCTTTCCTCTAGCAACCTACCACACATCTCCACGCCTACCCAAACTCACCTCCACTTCCTTCTACGTCCCTTACAGGTTCCCTCGTGGCTGTGCCCCTACTTTCCCGCATCCTGGGTATGTCGGACAACTACCTGGCCATGCTGGGGGCCCTCTCATCCGTGGCAGACTACACTTTCTACGGCCTGGTGTCCAAAGAGGCGGAGTTCCTCGTCTGGATAGGTAAGAATTTGGAAATGCCGTGAATTTTGGGGAATATGAGAGAATTTTGTACAATATTTAATAACTATTTAAATTTTTTGAAGATTTTAGGCATTTCTGAGGGACTGTGGAGATTCTGGGAACATTTAACAAATTTTCTGAAGAGTTTATAAATGTGATGAGTTTTGGGGAGTTTGAGTTTTTCAAACAATTTTTGAGACTGCTTCTTAAATAGTTTGAGAAGATTTTGAACATTCTGAGGGATCGTGGACATTTGGAAACATTTCATGTGATTTAAGATGAGTTTTAATATACCTTCTACGGCTCAGTGCCCAGAAAGGTGATGCTTCTCGTCTGGATAGGTAACAATTTAGAGACGCCACGAGTTTTGGGAGACTCGGTGGCACCGTTCGATATTTTTTAACACTGTTTTGGATATTTTGAAGATTTTGGAGAATAAATGGGAATATAATGACATTTTTTAAAGAATTTTAGTATAGCTTGAGATTTTATTTTAATAATCTAGAGAATTTCTTGTGCTATTCTTTGCGTAGATTTTTGTAGGATTTTAAGTAATACAAATGAAGCTGATAATAACTTTATGGTACCGACAACACTGATAATCCTGATATCAAGAATAGTGATGCTCGATTATAATGATGATAATAATAAAAATAACAATAAAAATAACGGGAAATATAAATCAGGATGCATCTCTGTATCATCTAGACTAATTCTCTTTCCCCCACCCCCCCTCCTCAGCCCCGACAGCCGCCCTCCTCGTCAACTCCTGTGTCATCGCCATTCGTTCCATCCTGTCCAAGTTTGTCACAGGCGATGAGCTGGGTGAGTAACGAGAGAGAGAGAGAGAGAGAGTGTGTGTGTGTGTGTGTGTGTGTGTGTGTGTGTGTGTGTGTGTGTGTGTGTGTGTGTGTGTGTGTGTGTGTGTGTGTGTGTGTGTGTGTGTGTGTTTACCCTATCGATTTCCCAACGTACCCGCTAGTTAAGTATGAATTTGGGAGCTACTTTAGATTATGAGTCGCTAACCGGATGGCCAGGGTACTCAGGCGCCGTGTGACTCCGCCCCACGTGTGCTGAGGGAGTTGCAATATGGCGGTCATGTGCCAAGCTAAATCATGAGTATAATTTCCTCTTAGTGATCCGGTCTGACGAGAGAGAGAGAGAGAGAGAGAGAGAGAGAGAGAGAGAGAGAGAGAGAGAGAGAGTCATAAATCTGTCCAATTATTTTTCTTACCCTATTTCAAATCCAGGAAAAGAGAGATGGAAAGACGAGACGACAAAGAGAGATGAAGAGGCAGAAAGACAGCAAAACAAAGATCAAAACATAAAAGCTTCTTATCCCAATCCAGGGTACGAAGTTATGGTCATTGACACATCCCGTACTGTCCCAAGGTTGAGCCAGGTGTGTTCAAAATTGCAGAGTTCAAAGGCAGGGTTCAAAGCTGCGAAGAACAAGAATGAGTATTTGACCTTGAACACACGCGGGGTACATGCATTGTTCTAAGTTCTTGTGTTCGCGTCGAATTCGCAAAAACTTGAAGGGTTTGTAGCGAGATAAATACTGGCTAACTTGCTGGCCCTTTCTCTCTCTCTCTCAGTCGAAGAACGGAATACCTACTAGAGAACAATGACGAGAACATCGGGAGAGAGAGAGAGAGAGAGAGAGAGAGAACGAGAGAGAGAAGCTTACAGGCAGCCAGATAAAAATATGACTCCCAGTCTCTGTGAAATCGCGTCTCCCTCCCACAGGCAAAGTCTCTGCAGTGCTGGGTGCTCTAGACGGGGTGATGCCCATGGTTAGCTTCTCCCTCTACACCGCCATCTACCACGCCAGTGTCCACGTCTTCCCCGGCGCTCAATTCTTCTTCGGTGCATCTGCTAATCTTCTCATGACCTTTATTTTCATGTGAGTAACTTTCACCGACATGTTTCTTCATTACTTTTATACTGAGCTGTCTTCTCATCGCTGGTTGTACAGTAATTTGTTCTTCATCACAGTTTCATCACAGTTCTTCACAGTAGACGGTATATTATTCTCTCAGTTACATAGTACTTCTCTTACTCTCTTTTTTTTTTTCTTTCAGTTTCATCCCTGATTTGTGTTCTTTGTCAGTTTCACCACAGTTCTTAAAATTTGTGTTTTTCTCCTCCAGTTTCACCGTAGTTCTTGTAATGTGTGTGTGTGTGTGTGTGTGTGTGTGTGTGTGTGTGTGTGTGTGTGTGTGTGTGTGTGTGTGTGTGTGTGTGTGTGTGTGTGTGTGTGTGTGTGTGTGTGTGTGTGTGTGTGTGTGTGTGTGTGTGTGTGTGTGTGTGTTTCCGAAGAGCTTCATCAAAGTTCTTCTGATAACTGTTTTCCTTTTTCAGCCTCACCAGTTTTCATAAATTGTGTTTTTCTCCACCAGTTTCATCAGCGTTCTTATAATGTGCACTTTTTCCCCTCCAGTTTCATCATCTGCTTCACCACGTCTCGGAGTTACAGTGTGGAGGACCTGCTTGTGGAAAAGGGTGGAAATTCCGTCAAACCCAAGTCCTTCATTTTTACCCAAGACGCTCTAATATTCAGCCCACCAATGCACCTGGACGCTGACGGCAGCGAGACCCTCAGGAAGAGCCAATCAGCATCCACAGCAAAAATCGAGAGTGCTAACAATCATCACTCTACATCAACGGCTTCAACTGCAAGCATTGACAGCCTCCAGTCACCTTCAGCAGTCTCAGTCGCAAGCCTTCAGTCACCTCCAATAAATTCAACTGAAAGCAACAATACCATGCAATCTCCATCAGCAGCCACGATTGCAAGTGTAGGATTGTCCAACGCAGATGCCCAACGTTCAACTCTTGTCCTCTCTGGCATCAACTTCCACTTAGGTACACCCATAACTAAGAAGCGGAGGACGAAGGATCCAGTTCAGGCCAAGAAATCCAACGACATTTTCATCATCAGCGAAATCGCCCATTCGGAAAAAGAGCGGATTCAGGAGGAGCTAACTTACCCTCAAAAATATTCCATCGAGCGACCTTCCAGTCAAGAGAAAGAGAAAACCGGAGAGGAAGGAGGAATTGACAATGCAGCGTTTACGAATACGGAAGAAAATGTTCAAACCATTCAAAATAATGTGCCGGAGACTATGGTTCTTAGCGCGAGTGGTCTTGTGGAGGAGCAAAAGGGAGACAATTTTTCCCCTTCCAATCCTTGAGTTTATCCATTTGTTTTGTTCATGACTTGGTGTTTTTGTGCCACACGTACTCTTCAGAAACCGTCATTGCCGTAACTTATAATGAATAAGATTATCGACAGAGACGATAGTTTTTGTAATGTGTGAGAATTATTCAGAAACTTTTGGGGACCTTACCATACAACAAATGAGATAATCGACAGAGACGATTTTTGAGGATTCATTGGTTATTTCTTACTGTGTAGCTGTGCGTTTTAGTACCGCTATAACCTACCAGTACCAGCCCAGTGTACTCACAAAGCAGGTGCTGCACAGAGGTGGTCAGTAGCTCCTTTACTGTATCAGAAACCTAGTGAGATCTCATAAAACAATTAGCAGTGACAATGGGCTTGACTCTCACTTAAGTCTTCTTAAACTCCACGTATGGAAAGGACGTCAAAACTAATGAGATCTTATTAAAGCAACCAGCAACAAACAAAAGAACTTGAATTTCACAAAATCGGTTCAAATCCCCACATATTCAAATGACGTCAAACCCAAGTAAGATCTAACCGAACTATGCAACAAGAAGCACAAGAATCGGAATCTTGTTTTATCAGTTCATAACCTCATGTGTGTAAAAGATATTTAATTCTAACAAGATATTGCTGAATTTTTTAAAATACACGAAAGAATCGGAATCTCACGTGATCGATTCGAATCCTGAAAAAAGTAAAGGAATTATTGTCCAGAACTGTACAAGGTAGAGGTCAGCAGTCCGGGTCAAGTGAAGTTAGGCTGGTTAGATCCAGCCAAGTGCTTTCGGAAATTAGTGATGGAGGGTATTTTCCGTTATTCTGTAAATAGTCTTAACCCTTTCAACCCGAGAACGTCATTTTCATTTTACTCTTGCTATCTCCAGACGGTTTTTTTTTTTTTTTTTAGCTCAAAATATACTTTTCGAATAGAAGAGTGTTAGATACAGGTTTCATTCACCTCTTCAGTTTTGCAGATCCTTCCTAACATTAACAGAATCGTCTGGTGGTGGCGAGTGTCAATCAAAAAATACGCCATCGGGTTGAAGCAGCTTATAAAGTAAGATACATGGCCAGAGTCATGTCAGGGGAATAATGGAAGCAATTAGACTTCAACAAAATTAGACTAATGTGAACTGTTCTTGATTCCACAGGGATTAGAAGGGTTACTGTGTAATAGAAGACATTGTTTTGGTTCAGTCTACCACATTTCACAGCCTTCGACTGCACATCTCAACACTTTCACACACACACACACACACACACACACACACACACACACACACACACACACACACACACACACACACACACAGTTCATACTGTACACCGCCATGTCTCACAAATGCACATCTCCCAGTCACACCTCAGAATTGCAGACACCCCTGTGTCTTCAGCACAGAAACTTTTCTGACACCCTGTATGTGTGTATGAAACCACTTCCGTCTGAACGAAATATGGTGTCATTACAGCTGGGTTTCGTAACAAGAAGAAATTCACATACAGTTCAGATTTTAACACCGTCATTTAAGATGCCAATGTTTCGTCACTAAGAGAAGTGTTCATAAGTCGAATACCTGGCGTCGTAACTTAATAGCACCTTGAGAGAAAAAGGAAGTATACGTCATTTTTTCCTGCCTGAATACAGAGTGAACCACAGGATGAAAACTTCACTGGTTTTGTACTTCCAGAAGTGTTAAGTTACGTTGTCTGTTCAAGGCCGTTACTACAAATATCTCTGGTCCTAAGTTCCTGCGACTGTGGCGGGTTTGAGCGTTCAGGTCTCAGGTAAATTGTTGGTTCTAGCTTCCAGAAATTGCTAGATACTCTTGTTAACATCATATAATCAATCTGCTTTCAATGTGAGTTCTAGCATCCTTCTTCATTTCCTTCCTGCCTCTAGTTCATCCCCGACGAGTTTTTTGTTACTGTTCACCAACGCTTAAATTACTGGCTCTCGCAGGAACAAAAACTTGCTATAATTGGAAGCAATAATCACCACCACAGAAGCCTGAGGCCTGACTTATAGAACGCCACGCTGAAGTCTAGTCATAGACGGAATATACTTGCAAGAACGTAAACACAGCCTTGAATTTTTCTCCCTTGTAAATATGTACTTAGATGTGAGCCGTGTATCTTATAATTATGGGTACCTGTGTTTGTTTCCTATTTCGTGTTACTTTTTGTAGTTAAGACTGGACTCTGTTTTTCTTTTTTTTCTTTTTTTTTTCTTTTTTTTAGGGGTATAATATTAAATAATTCAAAGAGTAGATTATAACTTCAACTCTGCCTGCAAGCTTTAACACTTGGGGACAGCCAGAGGCGACAGTTTTTTCCCCCTTCATACTCGTACCTACAGAATGAACCATGGTATTAGCCCTTGCATCCTAAGGAGTCTGTTGTTGTTTTTTTTAATCCTTAGTTCCCTCTTACTGTCTCTCTCATCCTCCTACTGCCCTCCCATTTTCCTTCGCGCTTTCCTCCCTCCCATACTCTCTTTTATGTCCCGTCACTTCAACTCTTTCCATCATTACGGGTGTACCACCCTTTACAGATCCTCTCTCCCCTTATTCTCAGTGTACCGATATGTTTCCCACTCTCGGACAAAGAAGGAGTTGAATAATAGATCGTTTCAGCCCAAGGCGTTTTTACTAAACAGGATTTTTGGCATAACCAGATCACAAGAAAAAAGGATACCACTGGGGTGAAGACTGTAAGGTCGTGAAGATATTATATACCTCATGACAAAGAGCGTGTGTATGGGAAGGGCGCCATGTTCAGTTTTACCTGTGTTTAAAATGATCAAATCACATTATCACTTTGAGAATCACCATGAGGGATCAGGAGGTTTTCTTTATCTTTTCTTTTACATATGATTTAAGGAAAAGCGTTCTGTCGCGGCCATGCTGGGGTGAACTTTGGGATTGGGCGTAGGGTAATAGATAGATAGGTAGATAGAAAAAAGCTTTAAGAATCAAAATCTACTAAAAAAAGCGTTTCAAAAAATAGGAAGTGGGTATTATTAAGGTCAATAGGGCACCTGATGGTCTAGTGGTTAGAATGTTCCGGTCGGAAGGGCGGCCTAGCATAAGTTCAATACCCAAGAGGTGAATGAAGGTTTGCTAATCATGTAGTGCCACCAAGGGAACCAGGTTAGTCATCTACCCTTAAATGTACTAGCCTACAGGAGCCTAGCCTCGGGACCCTACACCTCAAATGGGGTAATATGGGATTGCCTTTTACTGTTTCTATTTTTCTTTTTTGTTTTTTTTAATTCTGCTGCTCCAAAGACACATGTTATAATACCTATACCCAGTGCTATATGTACGTGTGTGGAACTACTGAGGTACAATATTAGGGCAGACTAATATTTGTGGTATTTTATGCTCTGTGTTAATTCTGTACGAATCACCCCCTCCTCTGCTTTTTTTTTTTTCTTATTGCTTCGTGTGTCTGATGTATTTGTAATTAGCTCTCTCAAGGATGTACATATTCTTTTTATTTCTGTTTCTCACAAACATTTCACGCCAATAAATTTTACACAAGTATTATCACTCTATATTTATAAGACCCTCATTACATCTGTTTGTATTCTAATCTCTTCCCTCAAGGATGTGTGATGATTATCAGTTCCCTCAAGGATGTGTGATGACTCTCTCTCTCTCTCTCTCTCTCTCTCTCTCTCAGGACATACAACATTCAGACGCAGCCACTCCAACACAACCACATCTCACCCTAAACCCTAAAACCGTCCCTTACGCCATGCATAGATAAAAAGATAAAAGAAGAAACTAAATAAAACTCTGCCAGGAAATGGGCCACAATGTCATTCACCCACCATTCACGCCCACGGAATCCTGACTCCACCGGAATGGACAGAGCTCAATGATACACTCTGAGTGGATGGTGTGTCGTGGGAAGAGGGATCGTTACTGAGTAGGGAAAGGAACACTTTAAAACACACTCGTCCACGTCATCCTTCACAGAATGCGGCGATAAGCAGCAAGTTTACAGACAGACACAGAAGGAATATTTAGCGAATATTTTGATAGTACTAAACAAATTCAATTGATAAAAAATACTGTGTAGATTTGAATACCCCTTATTATAGTGCTGATGAAGTTGTGAGGTACAAGGGAGAGAGAGAGAGAGAGAGAGAGAGAGAAAGAGAGAGAGAGAGCTGAAGGATCTGGACCCGTAACTGGTTAATGAGCAAAAAGTGTCGTAGGGTTTAGCGGTGGGGAGATATGAACCGCGATGCAGTATACTCTCTCTCTCTCTCTCTCTCTCTCTTTGTGTGTGTGTGTGTGTGTGTGTGTGTGTGTGTGTGTGTGTGTGTGTGTGTGTGTGTGTGTGTGTGTGTGTGTGTGTGATAAGCATATGGGCAACTTAACCTTGATCTGCGATCTTAATAATTCACCTTTTATATCCCACTAATGGGCGAGTGGAGGTATGACCTTTTGCACTGGGCACTTTGTAGATAGTTTCCCTCTGTGTGTGTGTGTGTGTGTGTGTGTGTGTGTGTGTGTGTGTGTGTGTGTGTGTGTGTGTGTGTGTGTGTGTGTGTGTGTGTGTGTGTGTGTGTGTGTGTGTTCGATTCCGTTTTTTTGGATCCTGCCCACCTCGTTTTAGTATCCCTTTCACTCTTATGGCACATTAATTTCACCCTGACCTTCCTACCGCCAGAATTTTTGATGAAGAAGGGATTGTGGTGTGAAGAGGCTGGAATCTCTGTTCATTAATCTTACGAACACGATTTTCTCCCCTGTACTCATGCAGTCCCCATAAAATTTTGCGTAGCTTAGGAGAGACCTCTAGTAGTGGGGAGGTTAAAGGTAAACTCCAGTCAGCCTTATTTCTTATTCCGTTTTTCCTACACCTAAACAACCTTTTATATTCTGTTTACGAGAATCTTATGGTTGAGAAAGGATATGAAGTAATCTCCCTTAAACTTCTATTTTAGTACATTTACATTTTTTACACTTTTTCTTGTTTATCCTCGCCATTTCCAAGCCGTTTTTTTCAACTTCATAGACGCCTCGTACTGAAGGCGTTAGTTTCTATATATATAACACCTTTAGTTTCAAAAGTCAAACCTAAATTAAACACAGGCTTTAGGAGGTGGTATGAAAAAAGGGGAAGAAAAAGAAAAAAAAAACGAATCAGCCTAGAAGTGAAAGGGTTAAGAATGATGACGTTTTTATAAATCCTGATACCACTAATCGATTTTTTTTCGGCTTATGGGACCTCTTGTAGTGAAAGGCTTAACCACGTCAGTCCCATGATGCATTTATATATTTTTCTTTTATTTCCTGACGATTTTATTCAACTTTCGGTAGGCTTTTCGAAGGGGAGGGGTTAGATAAAGCCTTCATTAACCCCTTCCCTGGTGAAGAAAATCGTCTAGTGGTAGCATGAACAACAACAAAAAAAACGTCCTCAGGCTGATGGGTTTCAAGAGGATTCACAGACCTTGCAAGATCGAATGCTAGGTTGTAAAATAATGCCTGACGAAATAATTCACAGGTTACAATAAATATAATTACAAAAGGGGCTAGTTTTCTATATCAACTGCTTCAAAACACGGCTTATTTACAGAGTCCCTGGTAGATTAACTGGACAGGTAAAAATCAGGCTCCAATCATAGGGATAACTCTCAATGGTGACAGAACAATTACTCTCTTCATCAATTAACTCAGAAGTGACGCTCATTTAAGGGGACTCAGTGGCCTTGCTAGATTAACTGGACAGGTTTAGAAAATTAGGTTGTGATCGGAGGGAAAGGGAGGTCGGAGTCAAGAGGAAAGGTGAGAGCCGGACGCTGAGATGGCTGGATCTGGCGCCAATCCCGAAGGAGAGAGGAACCTTCAGCCAAGACCCACAAAGAGGAGTATCAGAAGGAGGGAGGTATGTGGGTGGACTGCCAAGCTTTATGTGGCGGATATCAAGTCTACTGAATGCTCGAAGATACACACACACACACACACACACACACACACACACACACACACACACACACACACACACACACACACACACACACACACATACATACACACACACACAAAGCCATTAACCCTGCTATTACCTTCGAGTCCTCACCCATCCTTCCAAATCTCCCTCATTTCGCAACTGCATAGAGGTCATCAGCGGAAAAAAGAGGAAAGGTTGATTTGGTACAAGGGACTGAAAGTGACGGTATAAGGTCAAGGATGAGTGTGTGTGTGTGTGTGTGTGTGTGTGTGTGTGTGTGTGTGTGTGTGTGTGTGTGTGTGTGTGTGTGTGTGTGTGTGTGTGTGTGTGTGTGTGTGTGTGTGTGTGTGTGTGTGTGTGTGTGTGTGTGTGTGTGTGTGTGTGTGTGTTCATTAGTGTAGGGGCGATTAAGTGTTGAAACTATATACCGGTACAGTTTATGTGGGCAGCTTGTTAGTACTGTGTGTGTATGTGTGTGTTTGTGCAAATGAGTGTGTGTGTACAGCCCACGGGTAAAAATAATCTCTCTCTCTCTCTCTCTCTCTCTCTCTCTCTCTCTGGCCAGGAAGATATATGATCATCTCTTATACTGTGTTGATAACCATATATGACGTTATGAATGAGCCCAAAATTAAAACAGTTCTACTTTCTTATACATCTCTCCTAAACCTCCTTTGCACCTCTTTTACACCTCTTTGCACTCCTTTGACACCCTACAGCCGCCTATTTCATACCTCATATCATTCTTGCACCTCCTTTGCACATTATGTATATATTTTCTTACATATGGTTCCCCCCTTCTTCTCCCTTTCCTTCCTCCCTCTCGTTTCCACCTATCCTTCTCTTTCTCGCCTTCCACCTCTTTCCTGCCTCTTCTCTTTCTTATTTCCATCCACTTTTCATCTCCTCTTGCCTCTTACCTTTACCGCCTTCTTCCCCCTGTTCTTCCCTCTCATCTTCTCTCTTCTCCTTCCTCCTCTCCTTCCATCCCTCCATCCCTCTCCTCTCCCTTTCACCTTCTCCCTCTCCTTCCCTCTCTCATTTCCCCCCTCTATTTCTCTCCCTCCTTCCACTTCGCCTTTCTCATTATCACCTCTCCTTCCCCTTCTCCTGTACCCATTTAGCTCCGCCAACCGCAACCTACCCACCACTACCTCAAGCCCATAATTTAGGCTGTGTATTGAGCAGACACACACAGTTAGCAATCACTCACACACCAAACAGTTAGTTGTGTCCCACCCTTGCTGAACCAGGAAGAGAATGAAGAGAAATGTATTTGTGTGTGTGTGTGTGTGTGTGTGTGTGTGTGTGTGTGTGTGTGTGTGTGTGTGTGTGTGTGTGTGTGTGTGTGTGTGTGTGTGTGTGTGTGTGTGTGTGTGTGTGTGTGTGTGTGTGTGTGTGTGTGTGTGTGTGTGTGTGATGCTTAAAAGGCACACTCATACTCAGACATAGGCTATCAGATAGGATGGTGGAAAAAGTGTATGTGAGATAGCCTTAAGGTAGAAGGAGATCTGGTTAGCCCAAAAATAGGTGGATGAATGTGGTAAATGAGTGTGTAAGAAAAAGATCCATAATATTAAAGATAAAGGTTTAATAAGGGTTTAAAATAGCTGAAGTACGCATAGATAAAGACACAAATATATTCTCAAGTTTGACGAATACGTTGCAGAAAAATCGAACCAACAGAAACACGCACTGGTTAGAAATAGGGTTTTCGTTGCATTTCGCCAGTAGTAAATTGTTTTCAGACGGAACTGGGAAGATAGCTGTTTTTTTGACTGTGCGGAGGAGAAAATGATAATAGTTAAGTATTCCATGTTCACTAAAGACTTTTCTAACTAGAGGGGTTAAATATAGTCTTCTTTAACGCCTCCACTACATGATGATTCCTCTAAGCTGAATAAAAACGTCTGAAGGAAGCGGGAGTTAAAACTGTGCTCGATGCTTGTGGGTAATTAGTCTGGCAAGTGAAAAGAGAGGAAAGGCTAGAACTTTATTATATCTGTTACATTCGTTTACCGTATTATTTTACTTACAGACGGAAGAAAGACTGTAGGGAAGGAGGAGGGCAATGGAGAGAGGGAGGGAGGAGGGAAAGAAGAATGGAAGAAAGAAAACATGGATGAGAAGCATGAAGGAAGACTGTGGTATGGAGGAAAGGAGACAGAAAAAGGTAAGGATGGGAGGGAAGGAGAGAGGGATATAGTAGAAAGGTAGAGCAGGAGGGAGATATAAAGGAAGAGGGAGGGAGAAGGAACGAGGGATGGGAGGGAAAAAGAGGAGAGATGGAAGGGAGGGAGGGAAGGATGAGAGAAAGGTAGTAGGAGCAGGAAAGAAAGGCTAGGGTCTGGAAGGTGTCTAGACTGGGTTCATGTTGATCCAGAATATGTTTCACCACCTGCCCCACCTGCCTCACCCTGCCTCGCCCCACCACACCCTACCACATCCTGCCTAACCCAGCCATACTATATCACACCCACTTTCCCCCTGCCTCATCCTACCACACCATGCCTCACTCAGCCACCTCCTGCCTAACCCTGCCACACTCTGACTCATCCTCCCACACCGTGCTTCACCCTGTCACACCCTGTAAGACCCTATCTCGCCCTCTCACACCCTGTCTCACCTTATCACACCCTGCCTTCCCCTTCCCCACTCTTCCTACCTCGCTCCGCCACACCACTGTTAGGTCAAAACAATCCATGATATTATTTAACAACAACAGCAACTTTAACTTCTACTCTCTCTCTCTCTCTCCTTCCTCTTCCTTTCCCCTTGCCTCCCTCCCAGCTCATCCGTGATCTTTGACCGGGAACTGCAACAAGGCCGCACATCACTTCTGGGAATACATCACCTCTGTGGTAATATATGTACACTCCGGGCAAAGGCTCACCAACGACTCCACGTGTCTACTTCGCACTCGGGACATGTCTAAAATCCATACAATATTTTCTGTTGAACACGCTGGGACAAAATTTCGCCTATTATTCCATTGCGTTTACCACATACTTAGGGAATGTTGGTCATTCCTCTCGAGACGCATAGTATCAAGGAGAATCGTCTACGCGCAGAAAAACATACCAAGCCCCCCTCAGTTTAAGAATAGTAGCCAGCAGAGGAAAGTGACAGGCAGAAGAGGTGAAATATTAGGCGAACTTTTGTATCTATGGGCAGAGAAGCATACCAAGTCCCTCTCAGTTTAAGAATATTAGCCAGCAGAGGAAAGTGACAAGTAGATAAGGTAAAATATTAGGCAAACTTTTTCCCCTGATTATACAGTATATCAGGAACAAGAAAATACACAGAAGTAAAAATGATAAATAAAACATTGCATTCTTTAAAATTAGACTGAGCGAACTTAAGTATTTTATTCTGGCTGACCTCGAAACGATTCTCTTACCATGGAGGGAAAATCCTTGGACGTTATTGAGACGTGAGTGATTGTTAGGTGGAAGGTTATAAAGAGTAAAGGCTGAATTTAATTTATATTTGTATCTGTCTCTCTCACGGCAGGCATAATAACCACAAGCGGTGTACCACAAGCTATGTAATGGGACCTGTTCTTCCTCTACTTCTCCCCACCCTCACCCAATGCGGTTTCGTTCCCAAGATATCCTGATGATCCAGTATTAAAGTGATTAAACTCTGTTCCCATAATTCCTAACACCTCAGTAATGCAAGCCTAACAATATACATTTTCTTCATGAGAGGTGCATCAAGACAGAAAATTGCAGTACCAGAAAAAAACGTAAACACGATAACAGAAATAAAATATTGTGTTTGTAGATAGCAATAATAGAATACAGGGTACGTTATAATAAAGACAGGGGATAAAAAGGATAAAATTCTGTCTCTGGAAAGCTAAACTAGAATATAGAGGACGTTATCAGAGTGACGGGGGATAATTACTCTTCGCAAAATTTTCAAGCATTGAAATAATGCGAATCTGACAGTAAATATTATCGCCACAGCAGTTAAAGAACAAACTGAGTACTGCTATGTCAGGAAAAACAGAGATGACGACATAAAGAATAAAACTCCCTGGAGATAACGGGAACACAACACAAACTGCGTTATCAGAGTAAAGCGGGCTCAATGTTTTTCCCAACATTTTCAAACACCGAAATAATGCGAGACAAAGAGTAAATATTTTCCACACAAGATTTATATCACATACAGAATATTATGATACCAGAAATAACGGCGATAGGATGGTGGGCAAGGACGTTCACTGAAAGGGATTACATTTTTTCTCAGGCCTGTCGAAATATGAGTAAAATGTTTGAACAGTCAAGGAGACAAGTTTGCTTACTGTCTCACTGCGTCTACTTCACACTTCATGCATGACTGTCACTCTCCTTACTGATGCACAAAATCAGAGATAAACACTCCATACTTCTCTTAGTTTAGGTATTTTGGCCAGGGAGGGAAAATGAAAAGCAATAGGAATATAACATTAGGCGATATTTTGTATCTACGGGCAGAGAATCATACCAAGACTCTCGGCTAGAAACAGATGTTTTTGCAGAGGAATGGGAGATCAGAAGAGGACAGGAAGACCGAGGACGAAATAGAATGATAAACTGAACGGTACAGTCAGCAACAATAGCTCCCGTGACACGTCCCTACTCATTTATGACTGGTCCTACAAAAACACATCATTCTTCTCAGTAATTATCATCATCACCATCATGATCATCATTCCCGCAAACCTGTTCCCACTACTATTTCCTACATAGCGAAGGTTGAAGGATCCTGATACACACACACACACACACACACACACACACACACACACACACACACACACACACAGCAGAACTCTCATCAGCGCCACTGGGCCACACATTTATCACCTTATCATTCAAGCCATCACCTTCCCCGGCTCCACCCAGAGATAATACCATCCAAAGTCAACAATGCGTCTGCTGATTAAGTCGCTCTCATAGCAACTGAACGGTGGAGACCATTCCGACGACTGCTAGGGTTAAAAGATGATACATTCTTGTCGTGCATTCAGAGACAAAAGTTGCCTTACTATTCCACTGTGTCTAATTCTCACTTATAAGGCATGTTCGTCACTTCCCTCACCAGCATATCACGTCAAAGAGAATAATTTGTGACCAGAAAAACATAACAAGCCTCTCTCAGCTTAGGAATATTAGCCAGTAGATGACAGTGAGAGAAAGAGGAGATAAAATATTAGGCGAAGTTTTGCATGCATGGACACACAAGCATTCCAAGCCTCTCTCAGCTTAGGAATACCAACCAGCAAAGAAAAGTAAGAAGGAAGAGGTTAAATATTAGGCGACCTTTTGTTCCTGGCTGCACATCCTCATAAATATTATATCCATATACTTCTGTCATCAGTAATTTTTCTTCATCGTCCACCTCGGCTTTATCACACACATTCTCTATATCCAGTGACTTTCTTTTTCGCCTTCCTCGCCTCCTCTCAATCTGCTCCATATACACCTTTTTCACCACTCAGGTCAAATATACCAATTTTCTCAATGCCAGGCTTCTTCCTCCACATCTTTTAAGAATACCTACAGTTCTTATCCCATTCAACAAAATGTCCATCGTGGAAAATATATATCTACTGCATGTATATTTCCAAATATTTTGTAATGCTCCCACTCTTGGTTTTTCATACTAATCCATCTGTGTATAGCCAGAGGTCTTAGTCCCGTAAGGAGTGGCCACAAACAAATCGCCCCCATGTCACAATGTCCTCTGTCATTCGACTGTCCCCCCCCCCTCCTCTACTCCTAAATATATCTCCACCCCATCCATCCACCTCATGCCAGTAGCGTCGGAAGCGAATCTGAGAATATAGTATATGAAACTAAATTACTAGGGGCAGTTGTAAGAGGAGACCTTCAGTATGCTGAGAGGGTCGAGTGAAGCAATACATAACGAGATGGAATGGGGGGAGGGGGAGCAGAGATTATGGAGTGAGGAATGCATATTTAAACAAGGACAACTGGAAGCTTTTCTGCCGTGTGGTCAGCCCTTTTAAGTTCCAGGAGGAACGATGCATCAGCGCAAGAAATAATAATTATGCTACATGTATATCATCCTCGTGTTTATCTAGAGATTCTTGACCATGTAAATGGTGGCTGTCCTAAAAACTAACAGTCATCACTTATTTCTGTTTAACGTAATATAATATGATCATGCTTTAGTGAAGATTAATATACTATAGAATTTGTACTCAAAGTTCTTGTTAGTGTTGCATAACATATTTGTAATGAGTTCAGGACGGAATATAGGGAGGGGACAAAAAAAAACCGTTTGCCCTCCTACTAAAAATTCAGGAGGGGTAACTGCCCCCTTGTCCCTCCCCCACGTCCAGGGCCATTGGTTAATGCCGTACCAAAATCTAATACCGCTACAGAAATATGTGCAAAAACTAACCAAGCATTCCCCTTACAGCCTCTATACTCCATTTCCTGTACCGTACTAAGACCTTCATAAATATCTTCACACTTCTGTATAAATTTCTCTCTGCCTATACAGGTATTTCTTATCCCGTCCTGTATTACCTTATATCGATAACAAGGTCCCCCAGAACGGTACATTTCAAGGCAGCGACTCACTTTCATCTTTTGCTCTATTTTCTTTCGTTTCCTTTATTTTCACACAATCCGCTCGGTCAGGATATTCAGGTCTTGGGAATTTAAGACTTTGACTTCGTATCGCTTTCACTCTAGTTCTCTCTCTCTCTCTCTCTCTCTCTCTCTCACACACACACACACACACACACACACACACACACACACACACACACACACAGGACCGGAATCACTTGGTATCCCGTTATTCATGCCATTAAGGAGAACCAGATCATAGGGTGAAGAAATCAATTTGGAGAGAGAGAGAGAGAGAGAGAGAGAGAGACAGACAGACAGACAGACAGACAGACAGACAGACAAACAGACAGATAGGCAGACAGACAGACAGACAGACAGACAGACGGAAAGAGGCACTTGTCTTGAATTCGTGTGTGGATAGGAGCGTATGACGAAAAACGTACGTATGTTTGTGCCTTTATGACAAACATATAAACAAACAGAAACACAGAGAGACAAACAGACAGACAGGTAGACAGACAGAGGGACAGACAGGCGGACAGACGAACATGGAGGCAGAAACACCCAGACAGAGGAAGCCCACCCCTAAATGAGTCGACAGTACATTTACCAAGAGAAAATCATAAAACCACACCATAGTAACTCCTGGCCATGTATGCCTATGTAAATGCTCCTCCTCCTCCTCCTACCTCTCATCCTCGTCCTCGTCTTCCTCCTCCTCCTTATTCTTCGTTATCTTCCTCTAAACTTGATCCTCTCCTCTTCTCCTTCCCCTTCTCCCCTCCACCGTCTTCTTCCTCTTCCTATTCGGGAGGGGTGGGGCAGGCCTGAAATCACCTTGAGACGACTGGCGTTTAGTGTTCTTCTTTATCCATATACGGTGCCCGTCTGAAATCTTTATTGTTCCAGTTTTGTTTGTTATCCTCCTGCTTTATTTTCTTGTCTTCCTTCTTTTAATTCCCGTTCACCTTTTTTTCTTTCTTTTTCTATTAATCTTGGTTACAGTTTTATTCTTTCTCCTTTTTCCCTCTTCTCTTTTTGTTCTCCTTCTCCTCCTCTTCCTCCTGCTAATCCTTAACCTCACACTCATCCTTCCTCTGCTTGAAAACGGCAGCTTAAGCCTGTAGTCCACTGGGTTCACGTTCAGATGGTCCCGGGGCCACTACAACAACAACAACGAGGGAAATGGCGTGTTTTTTGACAGATGTGCAAGTTCATCCATGTTTCATAACCTATAAATCTGCCCAGCCATTTACACGGGCAGTATGGTATGTTATTTGACCTGACAGACACCCACCTTCTCCCAAGTCCTCCATTACACTTTTTTTTTTTTTTACAATGGAAATCACGCAGAGATGACAAGTTAGAAGGTGCTAAAGCGTCGCATGGTAAAAAGAAAAATCCGTAAATCGCTAGAAATAATGCTAAAAGTCACTACGTTCATTTTACCTTAACCTGGCCTAATTTTTCGTCCCTTTGCAGCTTATTTCACGCAAATGAATGGAGGAAAATGACAATACTACGGCTCTGCATCCTTTCCATTGCACTTCTTTGTGACTAGCGTCATATTTTAGTGTTCATTTTCACAATACGGCATGGAAGATTGGTTGATGGCAGCTTTAGGCCAGGTTAGAGTAAAAGGTGTATAGAATATCGTTAAAATACGGATAAAATCGATGGTGGCAGTCAGAATCTGCGATCTGATTGAAGTAAATATCTCTGGAGTCGGTGTCGAAAAAGTTGAATTGGGATACTTGCTAAAGTGTGTTATTTACAGACATGTGTGTCCGTTCGAGACTCAACCATCAATTTTCCAACAGTTTTTTATGCAGCGATTTTCTGGCTGAATTATATGTTATTATTTTTGTGTTCATGGATACATGGATCAACACGAGTCCCATGCATTTTCGTTTTACTTTTTGTGCCTTTTTACGAGCTGAATGATGTTCTGGGTAAGTTGAATAATGCGTAGGTTCGTTCAAATCGCTTTTTTTTTCTCTCTCTCTCACCGTCTCATGGCGGGGATAACTCTAGAATTCTATTCAACAGCTGACTCTTTCACCTCAGACTGATTCATGAGAGCCTGAGAGTGCTAAACGGACAATGGAAAAAAAAAAATCTACCCAAGTGAAGATTCACAAGCGTACAATTTCTGCTTAGCCATGCCCGTCAGCACATGATGATGTTACCCGGGCCTCTCCCCGCCTCACTCACCCAAGACAAAATGCCATCACGTTGTATCCTCTCAATCAAGTGTTTTTTTACCCTCTACAACCACGCCCGGTAATCAATGGTGGCGTGTTTGTATGTGTGAAGGGTGTGTTTTTGTCTTTTTTCGTTTTTTATCAGGGAGTCTGTTACGATGGATCTCGTCTTCAGCTGTCTTCTTCTTTCTTCGGGCTATTTCTTTTTCCTCGTTTTTCTTGTTTATGAACGATTTTATATTGCATGAAAGTCATCTGTTACCAAATATTTGTACCATTCATATTCGCTCTCATTCTCTGTTGGTCACTACATGCACCCGCTTTGCCCTTCCCTCATTCCTCCAACATCTATCCATCCCTCACCCTCTCTACCTCAATCCTTTCATTCCTTCTCCTCGTCTCTCCTTCCTTCCCATCCTTCCATTCTACTATCCTACTCTCGCCACCTCCCTCTATCTTCCTTTCCTCCCTCTTCTCTTATGCTATCTATTCATCCCTTACTTATTCTCCCTCCTTCCTTCCATTTGATCTTGGTTTAGTTCCCCATCCGTGCTCGCAGTTTCCCCTCTCTCTCCGTCCTTCCTTCCCACCAGCACCACATCCATCCATCCATCCACTCATCCATCCGTCCAAGCGTCTATCCATCTGTCCATCCATTCGCCCATCCATCTCTCTCTTCGCATCTTTCCATCCACCATTCCCTCTCCCTCCCTCTCCCCTTCACCCCTCATCCTCACCCTACGCTCTCCCAAACCACAAAGAAGACCATGAACACGATCTTATACTTGACAGTCCGTTTTTGCTGCTGTTTACGTGTTTACTATTCTCGTCATCAAAGGGGCTTCGTCGAGGTCAAAATTTCCTCCCCATGAACTCAGTCCCCTGCCACGCCCTCTAGGCTATACTCTGTTTACTTTAACTTGGCCAAAAATTAACATTTATCTACCACGTCCTCTATCCTATACCCTTTGCACTTTAAACTGACCAAAATCTCCACAACTTGAGTTCCAGCCCCTGTCACGCCCTCTACGCTATTCTCTGTTCACTTTAACTTGGGCCTTAAACTGACATATCTCCGTCTCGAAAGGCGAGCTGTAAGAAGAGAACACAGCGCTAGTCACGAAGAAGCGCAATGGAAAGGATTCAACCTGTCTTATTCCACCACCGAGCCACGGGAAATAAACAGCAAAAAGAGACAAAATCTTAACCACGTTAACATGAAAGAACTATAATCTTCGGGTGGATAACTGTGATGGATATGTCCCTACTTTCCTTTAAATTCTGTCTACCTATACTCAGACGTCTTAATCCAATAAGGAGTGGCCACAAACAAATCGCCTCCACGTCACCCTGTCCTTCACCATCAAGGCTTCCCACTCTCCAGCTCACACACCCCTCTCTTGCATACCTATCATCATCGTCATCATCAACATCACCACAATAATAGTAATAATAATAATAATAATAATAATAATAATAATAATACCTAAAGCTATATTACTACTATCAAAGGAAAAGATTGTGGGAAAAAAGACGGATATTCAGAAGAGGAGAGGCACTGAGGAAGACTTGCAGGGACTGAGAAAGATCCTGACGGGAGAGACATTGGAAAAAGTTGCTAACCTTCAGTGGAGAGTGAATCCTACCCTTCCTTCCCAATCCCTCTGTATCACAACTTACAGGTCTCTCTCTCTCTCTCTCTCTCTCTCTCCCTCTCTCTCTCTCTCTCTCTCTCTCTCTCTCTCTCTCTCTCTCTCTCTCTCTCTCTCTCTCTCTCTCTCCTTCTATAGGTACACCTCTTCCATCTATCTTTCTGTCTGTCTGTCGATGGCTGTTTATCTGTTTACCTGCCTTACTTTTAATCTGTTTATATCTGTGCAGCACAAGTGTATTTCCCCTTGTGTGTGTGTGTGTGTGTGTGTGTGTGTGTGTGTGTGTGTGTGTGTGTGTGTGTGTGTGTGTGTGTGTGTGTGTGTGTGTGTGTGTGTGTGTGTGTGTGTGTGTGTGTGTGTGTGTGTGTGTGTGTGTGTGTGTGTGTGTGTGTGTGTGTGTGAGACCTTAGCCGTGGTGTTATATAATGTGCTGGTGTTTTTGTGACCATTTATCGAGACCCGGCAACAAGACCACAGTGGATGGGAGCAAGTCATCTCTGTCCAAACCCTAGGGCCATCACCTGACTAGCCACACGTGCAGTCACCTCCTCACACCTGCCCTCATCTACCCACACCTGCCCACATCTGCCCTTAGCTACCAACACCTGCCTTTATGTACCCACACCTACCTACACCTGCCCACAGCTGACTTTATCTACCCACACCTGGCCACAGCTTCCCAAACCTACTCTCATCTATTCTTCCCTTCCCTTACCTTGCCTTATCTACCCTTACCTACCCTCACCTCTGCTCCTCTGTCATCCTCATCTATCCTCTATTCTTTCTTTCATCCCTTTTCCCATCCTCCCCTGCCTTTCACTGTTTAACTTGTCTTTTCTATCTTTCTTCCCCTTCCCCCTTCCCTCTCTAGATCTCTCCCTTATCCTTCGTTACCCATTCTACCTATTCACTGTTCAACTGGACGCTTATCCCTCTTCCTTCCTTCATTCCATCTCCTCCCTCCAATCCTCTTCCTTCCCTTACTCTAATTCTTCCCTCCTTCACTTTTCCTCCTCCTATCCCCTCCTACCACTTCCTTCCCGTAATTGTTTTCCTTCTTGTTCCTCCTCTTTTCCTCCCTCCCTCCCTCACCTTCCATCACTGTTATTCCTCCTCTCTCTCTCACCTCGTTCTTCCCTCCCTCCCTCCCTCCCTCCCTCCCTCACCATCTCTCCTTTCAAGACCCACCGATATGTCATATATAAGGACACCCCCACCAACAATATGACACCTAATGAATTACACAGCCCCAGTATTTATTCAGTGCGGACGGTGGGTATTCGCATCCAAGAGATGGCATGTGAAGGCGTGGGGCACGTATGAGACTTCCTGGAACTCAGAACGGATTTCCTGTTTATACCTAGAGTCGGAAGCACTGAGAGGAAAAAAATAAAAAACTTACTTCATCTTCAGAATCGAACAACTGAACACTCTTGCCTTAAAAGTCTAAAGTGAGTAGCTTAGCCCTGAACACCAACGCCCCTGATGATGTCCCCAGAAAGGCCTTGCAGAGCGCGTACCCTTCCCAACGCTAATCAAATTCATTATTTATTCCTGCATCAGGATCTGGATTCACCTCAAAGTCTAACCAACTCTTCCTTGACCCATTACCCACCTGTCCACTACATTCCAATGAAATCTGATAATAATTCTTTGAGATGCTTTGTATATAAACAATGAGATACGAATGAACTTATTACTTCCGTCTAACTTCGTTGATGGGGATAATAAAACCTCATTAGTCTCATTCGTACTAACTCCCAGGTATGATCCAAAAACATATATAATTTCTTACCAACCTAACCCCATCCCACCCCGCCCACCAAAAAATGCGAATTTCCATAATGTTGCTGAAGGCATCTTGGCAATATAAGTATATATTCTTGATAAAACTTATTTCCTTGCAGAGGTTTTCTCACAAGTAGTGTGTGTGTGTGTGTGTGTGTGTGTGTGTGTGTGTGTGTGTGTGTGTGTGTGTGTGTGTGTGTGTGTGTGTGTGTGTGTGTGTGTGTAATGAAAACTTACAATGACAATTATTACATTTTTTAATACTTGAGAGAGAGAGAGAGAGAGAGAGAGAGAGAGAGAGAGAGAGAGAGAGAGAGAGAGAGAGAGAGAGAGAGAGAGAGAGAGAGAGAGACCGCCACCTAATTTGGGGAAGAAGAAGACGATGACCGAGCAGGCATAAAGCTTGTTGCTAGGGTCAACTCTCTTGGACTCCTATGACTCACTCAGCTGAATAAAATCGTCTGGTGTCAGCTGGAATCCAGTACTAGAGTTACCCCGACCATTAAGGGGTTATAGAATTTTATAGGCTGGATCTCACTGGGTTTTTACGCCCATTCAAGACTTTCGCTTTAACATGGCGTAAATTTGTTACCTCTGCCTTGAATGCTGGCATGAAGCAATCGATTAACACTAGAATGTAGTGCTAGTCACGAAGAAGTGCTATGACAAGGGTACAGAGCCGTCGTAGTGTCTATATTCTGCCGCTGAACTACGTGATATAAGTTGCAAAAGGACGAAAATCTGAGCCAAATAACGGTGAAAAGAATATAGTTTGGTACGTTCTCCCTACGTGTCAAGTGGGGTTGGTGGAGGATTAGTGCCCCTCCCTGTAAAACAATTAACTCTAAGCCTTTGGCCACCCCGTTTGGGATACATGGCGTCTGGCAATGAATGAATGAATGAACCACCTTTTGACGCTTATATACGATTTCCAGACGTAAATGAACTACTGACCGTAACTACACACACACACACACACACACACACACACACACACACACACACACGTAAATGAACTACTGACCGTAACTACACACACACACACACACACACACACATAGATGGAGAGATAAACAGATATATAGATAGACAGATATCTATAGAGATAGACAGATAGATAGATAAAGATAGATACATAAATAAACAGACAGAGACGGGTGGGTGTGGTGAAAGTGTGGGAAGGTGGAAACAAGGATAGGCAGTGTTGTGTAACGTAGTGTGGAGGTGAGGGAGGGGGAGTTAAGACGGGGAAATACCCTTACTTTGTAAACCATCACCCCCCCCTCTACCCCACCCTGACCTCATCTCCCCTCCCCCCTTCTGCAAACACACACACGCCCACACACACACACACACACACACACACACACACACACACACACACACACACACACACGTCACTGATTTTGTTCTAATCCCTTTCCAAATCCAATTGGCTCTTCTTCCCTCTTCCTCCTCCTCCTCCTCCTTCTCATCTTCCTCTTCCTACTTCCATCCTCCCTCTTCCAGGAAACGAATCCGTGACCTAGCAGATAAAAGTCCGTAATTACTAGGAAATCGCGTGATTTAATGGCCTTGCGCACGCGCGCGTGTGTGCGTGTGTGTGTGTGTGTGTGTGTGTAATTCACCGGATCAGTCAGGATCACTTGATGGTCATGATCGTCAGCTTTTACCCTCCCGGAAGGGAGCTGAGAGCTCATATAGTCCGATCTAAGGGCAAGGCTGTGACCTTCACACACGCACACACCCGTCCCCTTGCTCAAGGGGGACAGTAACCACCCACTTTGTCAGTGAAACTTTTCGCAACCTGAGCGAGGCGCGAACTCCCGTCCACCAGTTGGCAAGCGGGAACGTTACCACTGCACCAGCGAGCGGTGTGTGTGTGTGTGTGTGTGTGTGTGTGTGTGTGTGTGTGTGTGTGTGTGTGTGTGTGTGTGTGTGTGTGTGTGTGTGTGTGTGTGTGTGTGTGTGTGTGATTATACGCTAATTTCTGCAATATTTAGTTTATGCTTACTATCTCCACTCCCATGTAATCTTATTTCTCAGCTCAATCTTGCCACCTGCAGATGATTTTATTCAATTTAGCAAAGCCCTTTGTGGAGAAAAAACCAATGAATGCTATTTCTAACTCATCTATCTCGAAAAAAAAGAAAGAAAAATCCCTATAAGCTGAGTCAAACCTTCTGGAGGAAGCTAGTAACATAACTACAATAACGAACTGAAGAAAATTAATACTCTCTATTTTCATCATTACATTTAACTTACCCTTCCACTGACCCTGGCACTCTGTTGATCGCTGCCCTGCTTGTATATTTCTGGGGCCCGTCCAATCCAGCTGTAATAGTGGCAACCTGGGTTAGAATGATGATGATAATGATGATGATGATGATTACAACTGCCTTATAAACATGAAGAGATGATGATAATGATATGACACTGTTGCAGCTACTGATGAATGTGATGATGATGATGATGATGATGATGATGATGATGATGATTTACTGACATTACTTTCCCACGTTTTCCCTCCCTCCTTCACCTCACCTCCACCTTCACCTTTTCATTACGTCATTCCAATTTTTTCTCACCTCGGGGACTTTAGTGCGTCATTTAACTGTGGTTTGACACTCTCTCTCTCTTTCTCTCTCTCTCTTTCTCTCATATATATACATTAGAAAAAAATATATAACAACGAAGAAGTGCTATGGAGCCTGCTACACCCATAAGAACACGGCCCAGTGGATGGTACACCTTTTTGCCTCTATAATGACATGGTATCATCCACCCAGCTCCACCCATCCCCACCTGTGCATTATAGAACCACTACCATCATCACTGCCATCTTCACTATCATCACTATAACTATTATTGTCATTTTTATCACTACTACTACTACTACTACTATTACTATTGCATCCTATTTCACTCTCATGTTCTTCTTTTCCTTTTCTTTTTTCTCATTCTTTTTTGCGCCCTTTTTTTCCGCATTCATTATTACTGTGCTTTTTCGTTCCCTTTTTTTTTATCTTATTTCCACCTTATTCGGTATTTATTTTTTTCCGTGTCTCAATCTCCCTTTGATACTTCTGATTTTTTTTTCGTCTATTTTTTACTTGAGTTTTGCGTTTCCTCGTTCCTTCATTTCCATTATGCTCTTTTTTTTTTAATTCTTTGTTCCATGCATCTTTTTCTCCTTTTGGCTCTTTTCTCCTCCTTTCCGCCCCTCTTTTTGCATTTTTTCATTTTGTATACCTTCGTTCCCTCCTTTATTTTGCGTTAATCTTTTACCCTATAATTCTTTTTCTTTTGTTCAACATTCCCTCCTCATTTCTTTTCTTTTTTTTTGTTATATTCTGTTTTCTCCTTCCCCTTTAGACGTTTTAATTTCCCTTTTTTTTTATTTTAAACGTTTCCTCATCCTTTCTGTTTTCCTTTACACGTTCCTGTTCTTGACTTGGTCCTCATTCTCTCTCCTGTTCCGCATTTCTTTCTCCTTCTGCCTTCCCCCCTCCCTTATATTTTTTTTTTTTTTGCGTTCCTCCTGCCTTGTGATAGCACGTAGCGAGTGTCTTTGGCCAACACTGAGCGCCTTGCATCATTCCACGCGTCCCCTTCCCCATCGCTACCATTCCCTAAATCTTCGTCGGCGATGGGATACCTCAAGGTCGAAGTCCCCCTCAGTCCTTCAAGGATTGTAGACCGTGTGTGGGTGAGCGAGCAGGATGATGTACCGTAAAGTCGACATTACGCTCAGTTTCTCATAGATTCTCGACCTCATGTGACCAGGGGTGTACTGGGAATAAGTGAAGTGGAAATACCGTAAGGGCGACGTCCCTCTCGGTTTCATAAGAATTCTCGACCTAGTGTGAGTGAGTGAACCGGTTAGAATAGAGAGTATGCGAGGCGTGGGTACCGTAAGGGCGATATTTCGGTCACATGTCCGTTGATTCTCAGCCATAATGGGCAAGGGAGCCGGCTAAATGAGTCTCAACCAAAAGGGACTTCCCCGCTCCTAACCAGTTGTGCGTCCTGTGTGCTTGTACTGTCAAACACAAACGTTCGTCTAATATTTTCAACTCTTCTGTTTCTTGCTTTCCTCTCCTGGTTATTTTCTGACGCTGAGAGAGGCTGACTACGCTTTTCTGCCAATAGGTACAAAAGTTCGTCTAATATTCCGCCTCTTCCGCTTCTTACTTTAGTCTTACAGCTAATAATTCTAAGCTGGGAGATGGCTTGGTGTATTTCTCTGTCCACAGATACCAAAGTTCATCTACTTCTCGTTTTCCTATCGAGTGTATTCTTAAACTGTCAGAGGCTCGATGTTTTTCTCTACCCACAGATACAAAGGTTCGCCTAATATTTCACTTATATTTCTCCCGTTGGTTGATATTCCTGTGCTGAAAGAGGCTTGGTTAATTCCTCTGCCCATTGGCGATTCTCCGTGACTTATGTCGGGGAGAAAAGTGATGGACATTCCCTAAGTGTGGTACAGTAGACGTAGTGGAATAGTAGGCAATATTTTATTCCTGAAAATACCAGTGGGTTTTGGGTGGGGGTGATCCAGGGCGAGGGACTTACGAACATTCTTACGATCCCCACCCTCTCGAATTTTGATTTTATTTTCCCAGGAAGAACAAGGGAATGAGGATGCATCAGCACTCTCTTATCTTCATCCATCCTGCTACAACAAATAAACAAAGCTTCGATACTTTTTTTTCCTCACGTAACCAATATTTCTTTTCTTAGGAAGTACAAGAGGCATAGGAAGACTTTACACTCTCCTTTCCATGTCTTTCCCGGGAAAATTAATCCTAGTTAAACAAGGAATCAATCGTGTGATGGTGAATCTAATCCTATTCTGGTATTCTAAATGGTACTGGAGGCTTCGTAACATCTCTTCCTCAGCGATTGATTTTGCATATTACAAGTGAATATTCTCTCTTGTGTATTTAAATTGGCGTAATAAAAACACAGTTTCTATCAGTATTATGCAAGAGGAAAATGAGGCGTAATATGCAAAATAAATCGCTATGGAAGAGGCATTAAGAAATGTACAAAGCCACTTAGGATTATAATCTAAGATGGGTTGGGTATTTCTTCACAACTCTTCCTTGGCGACTTATTTTGCACGACAGGTCTTAATATCCTCCAGTACGTTATGGATGGAAAGTATATCGACATTAAAATAAATAGTTTACAGGAGAATATTAACGAGAAATATGTGAAATAAATTGTAAAGGAAGAGGCGTTACGATCCTCCTATGCCAGCCAGAACACCAGCTTCCCTCCTGGTGTGGGGAAGGCCGTTTATTTTGCCTCTGTTTACACGCCAATTGTTTGCCTGTCAATATCTCTCTTGGTTTCTTTGTCTGCTAGATGTGTGTGTGTGTGTGTGTGTGTGTGTGTGTGTGTGTGTGTGTGTGTGTGTGTGTGTTTTACACGTATCTGACCTTGTTTTTGTGTCTACTCACTTCATTAAAGCTCCTCTCTCTCTCTCTCTCTCTCTCTCTCTAAGTCACACCCAAACCCCCCAGTGAAAGCTGCATCTACCCCCACCAGTTCAGAAAGAGTCTCCCAAACTGAGTCAAATCGTCTGGAGATAACGAAAGCACAATACGGACTTACGACATCGCATTCAAGGGTTGATTATTTTTAACCCACTTCCCTGCGAGAGGTTGCCAAGGTTAATTTAAAACCCTAAGTGGGCGGCAAGGAAAAAAATGAGGACGTTCTCGGCCTGAAGGGGTTAAATTCCACTTGCTCTCACCTCTTATATTATTCCTAATATTTTCTCTCTCTCTCTCTCTCTCACAAATTCGTCTCGCAATATGACTTCTTTTCACTTTAATTTTGATTAATTTCAGTTCAACCAGTTTCTTTGTGTGTGTGTGTGTGTGTGTGTGTGTGTGTGTGTGTGTGTGTGTGTGTGTGTGTGTGTGTGTGTGTGTGTGTGTGTGTGTGTGTGTGTGTGTGTGTGTGTGTGTGTGTGTGTGTGTGTGTGTACGACGGTCATCTTCAATAGCCTTGAAACCTACATTAAACTGCACTGGTTTTTGTTTTTTATGTTTTATTCCTACTTCCATATGCCTCAGTATGTGAACTGTTCTTTTTAATTTTCACTCCTGTCTATATAACTCTCTCTGTCTATATCTATATTCTTATCTGTATTTTAATCTGCATCTATACGTGTATCTGTATTTTACCAGTATCTGTGTCTGCATCTTTAAATTTCTGTCTGCATCTGAGGTTTCTATCAATATCTGTATTTTTCTGCAAGTTATACAGTTTATGTGTATATTCATTCAACCTTCATCGCTTTACATATGATTATTTTAGTTCCAATAGCTGCTGATGTTATGTTATTTATCTGCTTATTTTTTAATTACTTATTTCTCATTTATACATATTCATTGCTTTTCAAACATACCATTTGTCTCTTGGTGTAATTTGTTTCCGTTTAACCTAACCTTACCTAACCTAGCCAAATTCCATAGAGGACAAGCGAGGATGCCCCAGAGAAGATGCGGATCTATTTAGAGTTCGTCCACCTTCAGAAAGGGGACTGTCCCGAATTCTGTACCCTTAGCAGTTTTTACCCCACTGCTAAACTTGGCAAGGTATAATTTAAATTCTGACAAAAATCGAATCAGAGTACGTTCAAGATTAGTATTTTGAGGTTACGATGCAGCTCTAGTGTTCAGCATCATCAGCGTCACCATCCAGTCTTGCCACAGATCTTTATGAAGGTGAAGCAATATGTGATCTTTAGACTGGACTGTTGAGCCTGAGCCAAGAATTGCAAAGACCTTAAACGATTAGTATTTTTAGTGTGTGTGTGTGTGTGAGAGAGAGAGAGAGAGAGACGGGAGGGGGGGGGGGTAGGAGATGAGTACTCGTATGTGATGCACGAGACTGATGACACTGGGCCGTTCCCACAGCACACAATATCGCCCGAAAGAATGAATGAGTAGCGCTATATATGAACCACCCTGTATAAACACCCCCCAGCCACCTCTTGGTTTTACACCGTATCACGTTAACACATAGTCTTCAATAACCTGTCAATCCTATCACCCTACCACTGCACTGAAAACCCTGTATGGATCCGGGCATAAATATCGACTCATCCCACTGCGGTAAAAACCAAGGCAGTGAAAAACGGCTTTCAGTGCCTAGTGATGCTGTCCTCTATACCAAACCATGTTTTCAGAATATTATGTAAGAGTTTCATAGTGGCTGGGCTAGACAGTGGAACAATACTGTTGCCCGCGACTGTGCAATACACAGCCAGACCTAAAAATAAACACAGCCACAGTTCCTCCACATTTAAGCTTCTCCACTGCAACCACAGCCTACCAAAACATTCACAAGCAACTCCACATTAAACTACAACCACCACCACCACTACCACCACCACCACCATCACCACCACCACCACCACCACTTCAAGGTTAGCAAAGAGAGGATGAGTCAAAAGACAGGTAGAAACATTACAAATACCTTAACCACAACAACCAACTGCATCCACCAGAACCACCAGTATCACCACCACAACCACACCACCCCAACCACACCACCACAACCACAACACCACCACCACAACCACAACCAACAACCAGCACTTCAAGGCCAGGGAAGAGAGGGATATATGAACAAAAACCAGAATAACCTCTCTTCCTCAAGCTCCTCTGCCTCATCCTGCCAGAATTTCAACATCGGGGGAAGACTATGTTTTTTCATAGAGAGAGAGAGAGAGAGAGAGAGTCATTCTGTCTATTCATACTTCTCGTTCTTGTTTCTTCACTAAATCCCGTCTTTTTTCTATTTATAAGCACTTTTATTCCTTCCTCACTTCTTTACTTCTCACTAATTTTTTTTGTTTTCTGCTGCTTTCGTTTTTAATTTTTCTTCCGTTTTTAATTTCTCATTAACCTCCTCTTTCATTTCGTTCTTCTTCATTTCTCACTTAGCCTCTTCCGTTTTCTGCTGCTTTCTCTTTCATCCACACTCGTTCGTTTGTTCACTTTCCACTGATATTTTCTTTCCCTTCTGCTTGCCCTTCTTATTTTTTTAAATCGTTTCGTCACTTTTCACAGATCTTTTATATTCTACTACTTCCATTTTTATTCTTCTCTTCGTCACTCCTTCCATTCCATCTTTCTCTGCCTATTCCTTCATCAATTCCTTGTTTATCATTCTTTTTCTTTTTCTTTTTTTACCTTTTCTTTCACTTTTTCATTCTAACCCTCTCTATTTTCTTTTCTTGATATTTCTCACAGCTTCGTTTTTCACTCAGTCTTGTATTTAGTCTTACTCTTTCGCTTCCTCCTCCTCCTTCGCTCATTCCCATTTCTTTCTCTTCTTTCTCCTTCCTAATTTCTCCCTTTCTCACTGATTCTTCTGTATTCTTTGCTAATTCCATTTTTATTCCTACTTATTTATTCACTTTTCGTCTACTTCTGTTTCCTTCAGTGTCTTCCTCTTCTTTCTGCTCTCTCTGCTTTTCCCCCCAGGTAAAGAGTATTTCCTTTACCGTGGATGAGGATAGCCTTCACCTTTTCTAAACTTTTACCTCATTATTCGAATTGCGGTATGTACCTGGCAACCTCATTCTTAGCACCCCTTCGATATGAACCGTACGACATTTTGAGGTACTGCTTATCCTTGTAAATCCGTGTAATTCTCTCTCCCTGCCTCTCCACAGCCACTTGCTTTCACCACAACTTTCTGAGCTAAACTGAGGGGCGGCAGGGCAGGGAAGGGCTAGCGTGCATGGGGGCATTGGAAAACCCAGACCTCAAGGTATAGATTTTCCTAGTGTACCGATGTCTGGGGCGGCTAGAGTTCCTTAACCTGCCTGATTAATACATTTACACCTGCTACACCTGCACCTGCATCCAGGCCACAAGATATAGATTTTCCAAGTGTATTGTGGGTCAGTTTGCGTTCCTTCACCTGTCTGATTGATACACCTACACCTGCAACGCCTGCCTTACACCTACACCTGCTACGCCTGCCTTATACTTACACCTACATCCGCCACGCCTGCCTTATACCTACACCTGCTACGCCTACCCTACACCTTCACCTGCTACGCCTACCCTACACCTTCACCCAGGGGATGGACCCAGCACCGCATTCGCTGAGACCCAGCAGTTCTACGGGCCAACATCTTCACGTCACCTGGGAGGGTTGATCCTGACAGCTACCATTAACCCTCTTGTGGTCGACGGCACTGGTATTCTAGTCCAGTTAACGCCAGACGATTTTATTCAGCTGGAAGTGAGTCATAGGATCCTGAGAATGACAAGAGCCCTAGAAGGATAACTACCACAAAGAATCTATGTTAACTTTACCCAAGTACTTTATTTTGAAACGTAAAAAGGAAAAACTCACAAAATGCAAAGAGAGAGAGGGGGGGAAAAAAAGGGCCACATTTCATCCCTAAATTCCTGCCTCCCTCTTATCTCATAACTGACTCCGAATTTCATGTAACCACGCCTTGGTACTGATGTTGTGGGAATGGCCCGGTTCCGTCACGTGAAAACAAATCGATTACAGTTCATTTATACTCGTGATTCACAGTTTCAACTCACCTCGCACCCAACTGCCTGGGTGGAAGAAGGTCGTAGCCAGTTTCACTCTGAACGAATCCTTGTTGATAGTGGTGATGGTGCGAAGCCTCTCTAATTAATACCCACCAAACGCACTGAATAAAGTACATGCTAAGGCTGCTTCACTTAGACCTGGTGTAAGCGTATTAACGGGGATGCTTTATGACATCTTTCTGAGCTTCGCAAGATATCAATGAACGTCACGCATTCCACCGTAGCCTGGAAACCACACCTTAACACTGGACAGCAAAGATCGTATTTATTAATTCTTCTAAGCTCAAGACCTCCTGAGCTTAAGATCGTGTTCATAAACTCTCCTAAACTTAATCTCTTCAAATCGACGAAGCTGTCTGTTTTATTCCTGCTATTTCCATTTTTTTTTTCCTGAAAGAGAATTCTCGCACTGAAGGTGGCCCCAGATAACCTTAACGATTTCTAATGGTAGCAAGAAATAATTTAAAAACGACGTCACGTTGCTGAGGGGCTTGAGGTATGAGACTGCCTGTGTAAGCACTTGTCTTCATTCCTACAGCCACCATACACTTCATACAACCACCATACACTTCATACACCCACCATACACTTCATACACCCACCATACACTTCATACAACCACCATACACTTCATATACCCACCATACACTTCATACAACCACCATACACTTCATATACCCACCATACACTTCATACACCCACCATACACTTCATACACCCACCATACACTTCATATTCCCACCATACACTTCATACACCCACCATACACTTCATACACCCACCATACACTTCATACACCCACCATACACTTCATACAGGCACCGTACACTTTCATACAGCCACCATACACTTCATACACCCACCATACACTTCATATACCCACCATACACTTCATACACCCACCATACACTTCATACACCCACCATACACTTCATACACCCACCATACACTTCATACACCCACCATACACTTCATATACCCACCATACACTTCATACACCCACCATACACTTCATATACCCACCGTACACTTCATACACCCACCATACACTTCATACACCCACCATACACTTCATACAGGCACCGTACACTTTCATACAGCCACCACATACTCTTCTACGGCCACCACATGCTTTGCACTTGGTGACGAAATTCGTAAGAAAATGTCTATCTACTGCCTGGCGCTTTAATCCCGTAAAGAATGGCCACAAACAAATCGCCTCCACGTTGCCCTATCCTCTGCCGTTTGACTGCCCCTCCTAACTCACATCTCCCCTCCCTCCTCTCTCATATACCTCTCCTCTCCAACCCACCATCTCATCCCTGACTTCCCCCTCTCCCACTCCACATCACTTACATACACTCTCCTAGTCAATCTCTCCTCCTCCTCCTATGAAAATAGTTAACTGTTATGGAGACATGAGGTGTTGAAGAGGGATGCCTTCATGTGGTGGCACTGACAGATAACCCGAGAGGCTCCACTGCCAGTTACTTATGCGTCCTTCAGCTCCCTCCCTATTCCCCGAAAGGTGGATGGTGAAACTGCAGTCCACCGATTTTGCGTTCAAATAAGCCTAGGGCCACGCCAACCCTGGCTACGACTCCTTCCAGACAGGGGTTGTGGTGGAGCATAAAATGAAACTATGGGCTGCATTCCAAGTGGCTTTGTGGGTTTCGTAACACCTCCTCCACTGCGATTTATTCTGGACATTATGCCCAGTATCTTACTGATGTTACTGACGGAAAGTATGACGATACACACACACACACACACACACACACACACACACACACACACACACACACACACACACACACACACAAGAAAAAAAACGCTGACAGTCCCATTCAAGAGAACATTAAGGTGTAATATGAAGAAAATATCACAAAGGAAAAAGTTCATGGAAGTAAAACGACATTTAATCCCCCACCTTCATTTTTTCTTTTCTTTTTTTTTATGATACACTTTTCTGCACTGCATGCTGGTTAATAGTTATAGCATTAACATGACACTTTGGCGGTGGAATTATGCTACCCCACAATGGCACGTACTTGCGTGGGAAGAACAATGGGGATGATGACGATGACGACAGCAATGGTGATGATGTGATGATGATGTCAGCAGTGGTCATGATGTGATGACGATGTGATAATGACAGCAGTGGTCATGATGTGATGATGATGATGACAGCAGTGGTGATGTGATGATGATGATGATGATGATGGTTGTGGTGGTTGCAGTGTCTATTATTCTTTCAGCAGAAACATATCGTACTTACGAGATACAACTAATTATAGGCGTGTTTGTGACGCAGAAATACAAGCTTCTATCTTAAGCAACAAAATCTATAACTTATAATATTAGCCTGAGGAAGAAAGTGATATGCAGAAGATGTGAAATAATCCGGAAACTTTGTATCTATGAGCAAAGAAACATATCATGCCTCTCTCAGCCTAAATATTAGCCAGCAGCGGAATGCGATAAGCGGAAAAAGTGGTATATGCGAATTTTTGTACCTATGGGCAGGGGAACATGTAAAGCTTCTCTCAGCTAAGAAATATTTGCCAAGAGAGGAAAAAGAAGCAGAAGGGGTGAAATAATAGGCGAACTTTTGTCTCTACGAGAAGAGAAATATACCAAGCCTCTGTCAGCTTAGGAAATTAGCCAGCAGGGGATTATAGTAAGTTAGGTTTGTGAAATATTTGGCGAAGTTTTGTACCTATGAGCAGAGACACAACAAGCCTCTCTCAGCTTAGAAATATTAGACAGAAGAAGAAAATGGGATGTAAAGAAAGTAAGATATTAGCCAGGGTTTTTTCCCCTACTGTAACTTTTGATTTTATAATATTACTGGCACGAAGGTACAGGTATCAGGTAAGTAAATCTCTCTCTCTCTCTCTCTCTCTCTCTCTCTCTCTCTCAATATAATCCTATGATAGTGGACTGAAGCTTTTCTACTTGTACTGAAACACAGTGCACATCCCCGGAGCCATCAGGCATTTATTCTCTCTCTCTCTCTCTCTCTCTCTCTCTCTCTCTCTCTCTCTCCAAGGCCAAGCATGAGCTGGGGATTCCCTGGTTATGACCAGAGGCAAATGGCGCTTCTTCACTCCCCCCTCCTCTCTCTCTCTCTCTCTCTCTCTCTCTCTCTCTCTCTCTCTCTCTTTTGTAATGAATCAGCAAAGTCCATGGGAAACATTCCTCTCACCCATATATATATATATATATATATATATATATATATATATATATATATATATATATATATATATACTGTATATGTACCATATATCTAAGTACCATATATCCAAGTACCATATATCCAAGTACCATATATCTAAGTACAGTACCATATATCCAGGTATCATAATTATATCAAAGTACTATATATTCAAGTACATTACATCAAAGTAATCCTAATGTCCAAGTACATTATATCCCACTTGTCTGTATATGCACTGATTATTTTTACTAAAGTGGTAGGTGGTGGCGACCATCATCCACTCATTTGAACATTGGTGACTTTACACTGAGTAACAAGTCTAATGGTTTCCTGTAGCCTAGAAAACCATTTACAACGTTGGATGGTAACCATATGACCAAATGAAAGAGAAGCACTAAGGAGCCGAATGCTAATTACCCACCAGAATATGCTGTTTGCCAAGTTACAAGCACTGCCCCCCCCCATCCCAGGGGGGCCAGGGGCGGAATGGATGGGGGCGCCCCTCCCTGGGGGCCCAAGGGGTTCCACCCCCATGGGGGCCGGAAGATTTTGGCCATATCTTGATTCCCTGAAGGTTTCATGTTGATAGCTCAAGCTGTTCATGAGATATAATAGTACTAAAGGCAGGCGATAAAAACTAGCTGCCTTTGGCAGCCATTTTGGTGACATTGACCTTGACCCCAAATGCCCATTTCCGAACTCGTCCAAGATTTTGGCTATATCTTGATACGCTGAAAGTTTCATGCTGATAGCTCAAGCTGTTCATGAAATATAATGGAGCAAAAGGCAGGCGATAAAAACTAGTTGACCTTTGGCAGCCATTTTGGTGACCTTTACCTTGACCCCAACAGCCCATTTTCGAACTCGTCCAAGATTTTGGCCATATCTTTATACCCTGAAGGTTTCACATTGATAGCTCGAGCCATTTATGAGATGTAACACACACACACACACACACACACACACACACACACACACACACACACACACACACACACACACACACACACACACACACACACCGAGGTGGGTAAAAACATTATCGCTCCACCTTGGTAAAGACGGACGATAACAACGGGGTAATTTGAAGCCTACTACGGTGCCCCTGTTAACTAGGTGGAGATGCAAATACAGTGTCTGTCCAGGAACTAAACCTCCATGCAGTTACCAGCACCCAGCTGTGGCAAGGCGCTGTCCACCACAAGGGAATGTTGGTTCACTGCACAGGCCAGCCCTGTAGAGGCGATTCCTTGTCTACAGTTGATGGATCTGCTCAGTTAGACAGACCAGGGCTGTTCTACTACTACGGTATGACATGTAGTTTCACTGCTCCTATCGCATGTGAACCACAATAAAAGAGCTTATAACCATTCACCAGCTCTCCTGCCTTATTTCCCTTCTGTCTGGTCTCCTGCACACACATGATGTTGACCTTCCTTATTTCCACGAATTCCACCATCTCTCTTCCACGATCCATCATGGTATGCATGTTAAGAGCACCTACCCACACCTTTGTACTCAGTTCCAGGAGTCTGAGCTCATATCTTTAGCTACACCTAACTAGTACTAGCCCTAGTCCATTTCTCGCATACTCAGAGCGAAGTATCTGTGCATCTCTTCCGGGGAAAGCCCTAGCCATCCTTTAGGTACCGTCGGTGATCCGCATTCATGTTGGTTAGGAATGATATTTTTTTACAGTCAGATGCCTTTCCTGCCACCAATACTCTTCCTTTATCTGGGCTAGGGACCAGCTGAGACTTGGGCTGGCTTGCCCACTCCCATGTAGAGCTCTAAAAAAAATGGATAAAATAAAATATCCCCGCATAATAAAAGGAAGAACTGTTGGTAGCTGTGACCTAAATGAACAAGTGGGAGAGGATAATGTCAACATCGAGAGATTACATGAAGGCTATGTGGTAGGAGACAGGGACCCAGAGGCAAAGCAAGTTGTAGACTTTGCAGTTGCATCAGACTTGGTTCTGGCAAACCAAAGCACATTATAACATACAGCAGCAACAGGGCAATTTCACAGATAGACTATGTGTTTTACTGGAAAGCACTCGGTGGTGAGATTGTTGGACAGTGTCGCACCCCAAGACAGATTTCGACACTGCTGTTACTCTAAGTTCGCCTAAAACTGCCATCTTCTCGTTGTGAATGTTGAGTTGTAACAATTGAGTGGCACTAGAGTACGATGTTGGTCACGAAAGGTGTCATGGAAAGGATGTACAGCCGTAATACTTTCTTTTTCCACCACTGAACTATGGGAAATAAGCTGTAAAAAGACGAAATTTGGGCCAAATTAAAATAAAGAAGCCACAGTAGCTAACATTTTGGCGTGAGGTGTGACTAAAACACATCAAGTGAGGAAAGTAAAGATCAAAGTGGTAGAAACTTAATAACGAAGAAGATAAAGAGAATTTTCAGCAAGAGGCTGTGCAAACAGAGAACATCGAAGCATTAAGGATGAAACAGAAAGGGACTGGATAGCACATTAGATGACACAAGCTGAACAGTCAGTATTGGGGATGTCTTAAGGGGAGAAAAGGGTGACAATAAAGAGACATGGTGTTGGAACGAGGGAGTGTGAAGAGCAAGAGAGGAAAAGAAAATGACAAAGATGAAGTGGAATTAATCGAGAGAGGAAGAGTATGAAAGAACATACACAGAAGCAAATAGAAGAGCACAGATATACAATATTATAATACGACAGGCAAATGATTTCTATGACAAACTGGAGACACCTGAGAGTAAAAGAGTTCATACAGAACTGCAGCAGAAAGGAACAAGGCAACAAAAGACTACACCTATATCAAGCAGATGAAGGATGGTGATGGAACAGATAATAAAGCTGCGTTGGAAAGACTGTTTTCAGAACCTTACAAATATAATATATGAAAGAGAGTTTTGGGAGGATGGGGTGAAAAATATGGAAATGGTAAGATCAATATGGCAAGAAGAAAACTGACTATTAAAAAGATTAAAAATAGGAAAGTGGAGAGAGCAGATGGGATACCAGGAGAAGCGTGGAAAGTCTTAGGGGAAAAGAGAACTGATATAAAGTTGAGGATGAAAGACGGAATACCTAAGAATGAAAAAGTGCCAAACGCATATGTCGTATGCTGAATTTTTATTACCTAAACCAGACCCAGATTTTGTCCTTTTGCAGCTTATTTCACCTAGCTGAGTGGCAGAAAAAGACAATGCTAAAGCTCTACGTCCTTTCCACAGCATTTTTTGGTGACTAACATCATAGTCTAGCACTAATCTACAGTTACAACACAGCATACAAGATACAGAGATGGCAATTTTAGGTCAAATTAAAGTAAAACGAGTATAGTACCCATATATAAGATGTCCAGGCATGCCAAAACTACCATGGAGTTGGGAAAGAACTAACGGAGGGAGGAAAAAGTAGAAATATGAAGGAAGCGTGGAAGAGGAGTATTATATGTATATGGACCACCCTGCGTTATGTATTATCCAGAGACATCCATATATAATGTTCTTTTACTGCTGTGTCGGGTGATTTTTTGTATGTTGTGGAAACAGCTCAGTCAGCATTATCAATGTCTACCCTGAATCACGTATTCATTTCTCACTTAAACTGCCGAACCCACGTACACACCAGCAGAAGGAGCCAACCACACAAGACAATCAATGCATCATCAAATTCATGGGGTTCCTATAGTGCGCTCATTCCAACCTGGCACAGATCTCTCGTCTGCACCTCACCAATCATTCCCTTCTTCTCCATCTCCCCACTGAAAATTCTAGTCTCTTCCTCTTCCTATTCCTCTTTCCTTTGGTATATTGATGGTCAGTTTTCTTCCCAGATAATTTCAAACTATCACAGGATCTCTTGTCTGAACTTTACCATTTATTTCCACTTTCTTTCTTTCTTTGCAGCTTTCCACGCTCCTCTTTTTTTTTTTTTGTTCTTAATCACATTCTCGTGGCACTATCAAGGGTTATTTTTCTTCATGGATCATTTCAGACCATTACAGGATCTCTCGTCTTCACCTCAACATTCATCTCCTCTTTCTTCTTGTCTTCCTCTTGACCCTTCAGCCCTGCCAAGAGGTTCTCACGATGCCCTGGAAGTATGTATAAACGGTCATTCACCAGCAGTCCCTCCTCCCGTTGTTCCTCCCTCAGTGGTAGACCTGGTTGCACTGGGATGTCTTCCCCTGGGATTTTGTCTTCATCCTGTGGGTTGTCTTCAGTGAACCTGTGGAAGGGAGGGAGGTGAGAGAAGAGGGAGGGAGGAAGGATGAAAGAAGAGGTAGAGGTGAGAAGAGGTGGGAGAGGTTAGGTAACAGACAGAGGTTGCTGCTGTTGTTGTTGCCCCAGACTTATCTAGGCATGAACCCAGGGGATTGGAGGCTGAAGTTGCGCATACACTGCAGTTTATCAACTTCTCTTCAGACAATAGGGAGGGAGTTGAGGGACGTTCATATTACTGGGCAACAAGACGTCGCCCACCTACATCAGCAAACAGGGGTGATGCATGGAGATAAGGCAGGCAAAGGTGAGACAGTGGACAAACGTAAGGTAGGTAGGGATGAAGCAACGGACAGGAGTGAGGCAGGGGTGCAAGAGGTAAGGGGTGGGCAAGCAGGGATAAGACAGGGAGGTTAGCAGCAGGGGTGAAGCAGTAAAAAAAGTAAGGCAGGCAGGCGTGAGGTAACAGGCAAGAGAGAAGAAGGCAGAAGTGAGATGGTACACAGGGGTTAGGCAAGGATGTAATAGCCAGGGATGGGGTAGAAGTGCAGCAGTTAGTGGTGAGGCAGAAAAGGTGAGGAATGCAGGGGTAAAGCAGGCAGAGGTGAGGCAGGCACAGGTGAAGCAGGCAGAGGTGAGGCAGGTATGGGTGAGACACTCAGGGGTGAAGTAGACGCAGGCGAGGTAGGAACGGGTGAAGCAGGCACCGATGATGAGGCAGGCACAAGTGATGCAGGCAGGGGTGAAGAAGGCAGGGGTGAGGCAGACAGAGGTGAGGCTTCCATGCACTCTTGGTGCGACGTCTTTATCATGATGGCTTTTCTTTTCTTGTTCTTGTGATATCCAAACTATTCTGAGTCACTTTTGCTAACACCCTTCAGGAACTAAACAATCTCCATTAACTTTTTCAACTCTCATTTCCTCTTCATTTCACTCTCAATCTTTCGAAATAATAAAATTTAATTTAGGAATCAACTCTAACACTGAAGGAGTTCATTTTTTTGATTAATTTTTCTGTATTTCATTCTTGTTGCCTCAAACCATACAGTATTTCAATTCAACTTTGGACATACCTCTCGTATACAGGGATTTAGTTTTCTTTGCTTGTATCCCCCCCCCCCACACACGTACATACCTCAATTCTGTCGAACTCTGTAATACTCGAATAAACCAGCACTCGTAATCTTTCATATACAGTAAGGGACAAACACTCGTCAATCCTTCCACTATGTTCTCACTTGGGGTATGTTCGTCACTCTCCTCCCTGATGCATCATATCAAAGAGAACCTACTATGGGCACAGAAACATACCAAGCTTCTCTCAGCTTTGGATCACTGGCCACCAGAGGAAAGTGAGAAGTAGGAGAGATGAAATATTGCATTAGTCAAAATTTTTGTATCTATGGGTAGCAAAACATACCAAGCCTCTCTCAGCTTTGGAATATTGGCCAGCGAGGAAACTGGGAAGCAGAGGAGGTATTAGGCGACCTTTTGTAACCATGGGCAGAGAAAAATACCAAGCCTCTCTTAGCTTCGAAATACTGCATTGGTCAGCGAATATAGTGAGAGATACTTCTGTTCAGCTTTCATTAGAAGGGAAAATTTTGCAGGATCTCAGTCTTTGTTGTATCTTTTCGACATTATAATTATGCTAACCCTGTTAATATTAAACGAGACATATGCAATAGGCAACAGAAGATGGATAATTTTCAGTTAGCCAGCATGGACATAATGATGATTTTTTAAAGCAGCAAAAATAACAAAAAGGAAAAATTGTATGACTATAAGAAACAGAACAATAATAACAAAAAACAAGAAAATGAACAATAAATGGAAAAAAACAGCCATACACTGAAAAATAACAAAGAGAAAAAAAACAGAGAGAAGAAGATGGAACAATACTAATAAGAAAAAGATTACCAAAAAACAGAGGAAGGAAAAAGGCAATACAAAAATATGAACACAAGAGAATATTCAAGCAATCAGTAAGTTACATGACTCCATCCTTCCTCTTAACAACATCAACTCTGTAAGGCTGGCCAAGGTACAAATGTCGCTTTCAATGGACTGGAAACTAAACCAAATGCCCAAACCAGCTAATTACTTCCCAACACTTGCTGATAATATTAAGAAAAAATTGAGATGTGTAATCCAGTTTGCAAACAATGCGAAAATTTTAGTTTGGACGGGAGAATATTATTGTGATCAAGACGAAATAAATCGCTTATACTGTATGTAAAAAAGTGCTTGTGAACTTAACTTTATCACTACGACGTCACATATATATATATATACTCTCTCTCTCTCTCTCTCTCTCTCTCTCTCTCTCTCTCTCTTTCACCTCACCTTACAGTGAAGATTCTATTGTAGTTGTCCAGCTTGTTAATCAGAATTTGTCTCATGGCGAATCTCAGAAATGACTGATCATGGTCCAGCTCTCCATTCACCTTAGTATCTGTAAACAATAGTAATAATATTAATAATAACAATAATGTAGAAGTGACAGTAGAAAGAAATGTGAAAGTGTGACGTATGTAAATGGTTGATTATTAACCTAGGAGGATGAAGTAAGGACCAGATGGAAAGAATTCTGTATTTTGAAAGCCTGATGAATGGGAATAGAGAGAGCAGTGCTGCTGTAAACATGACTGGTTTTGGGGGTGTGCAGAGAAGGAATGGAGTGATAGGAAACGTGACACTCACACAGGTGAAGAATGCTGTGAAATGGCTGAAAAATGGGAAGGCAGCTGGGGTTGATGAGGTGTATACGGAGGTGATTAAGCGTAGCGACGAGAGCGGAATGAAGTGCTCGTTGGAGGTATGTAAGAAGGCATGGATGAGTGAAACTGTGCCAGCAAAGTGCAAAAAGGCAGTGATTGTACCCAGTACAAAAATAACGGTGAGCAAAGTGTGTGCAAGAATGATTGTGTCATAAGTTCACTGAGTGTGGTAGAGAAGGTATATGGAAGAATTATTATAGAGAAAGTAAGAGAGAGCTCAGAAGTTCTAGTGAGAGATGCACAGGGTGGCTTTAGGAGTGTCAGAGGATGTATGGATCAAATATTTGCAGTGAGACAGATAGTGGAGAAGGCTTGTGAGAAGGACCATAAGGTATTTATGGCACTTCACATTTCCTTCTATTGTCACTTCTACATTATTATTATTATTAATATTATTACTATTGTTTACAGATACTAAGGTGAGACTATGGTGTGGCATGAAAATAAAAAGTCACGAGTGAGAGCAGTGGAGATGGGACTGCTGAGGAATGTATGTGGAGTACAGTGGATAGGATACGAAATAATGTGATTCGTGAAAGATGCGAAGTGAGGAAGTCTGTCGACACCAGAATCGAAAAGTGTACTGAGATGGTATGGTCATGTGGAGAGAATGGATAACTGTAGAGCGGTGGAAAAGGTATATTGGAGCGAATTCGATGGAGGGAGGAGGCGAGGTTGGCCAAGGAGAAGGCAGAAGGATATGGTGAATGAGTTTGTCAGGAAGAGAGGTTTGGAAGTTAGTGAGACTAGGGTACCAGCAAGAGATCGAGCTGGATGGATGAATATTGCAAGAAGTGCATGATTAGGGATTTGGCATCCCCTTTTAACGTGACAGTGTCCGGACTGACTCTACCGGATACGTTTATGTGAAGTTACTGAAAGTGGTGAATGTTTTTGGCATATCAGATAGATTCAGACTTCAGGGGTCTTGCATGGTGAGTGAATGGAAGTGTGGCCCATTGAACTGGGCAAATTTGGGCTGTCTGGACATTGTTACTCCTCACCCTCATGCTCTAGGGTGGGAGAGGAGGTCCGGATGATGATGATGAATTATAACAGTAATAATAATTACCATCACCATCATCATCATCACACTTATGCAAAACACAGAAATTTACCTTTACATCACGTCTGTACTACCACAGCTGTTATTCTAGAATACCAAGCCTAACTTAATCTATCTTACTATGGATGGATGATGGATGGATGAATGTGTGTAAGGCAGGACACTCAACCACCACCACTACCATCACCACCTTCACAAAAGCGTTTCATCCCTAATCTAACCTAATGAAATCAAACTAATATAAAACCTAACTTACTAAGGATGGATGAGCAGAGTGTGTGTAGGGCAGGGCTCTCAACCACCACCACCTTCACTCCAGAGTCCCCATCTCCAGTCAGACGCTCTACCCAGCTGGTCTCGTCTTTACATCGTTCGTGGGAGAACTCATTCAAATCAGTCACCTGCAGGGAAAGAACCAAATTAATCCCCATATCTGGATGATGTATTTTTTTATTCCTCCTTGCAACTACCACCAAAAAAGTTTGGTGCAGACAGGGTGGAATGTAGTAATGGGTACAGAATTCTGAATCTCCTTCCATCCCAAAAGCTCTCTTGTTTCTGTGTGTGTGTGTGTGTGTGTGTGTGTGTGTGTGTGTGTGTGTGTGTGTGTGTGTGTGTGTGTGTGTGTGTGTGTGTGTGTGTGTGTGTGTGTGTGTGTGTGTGTGTGTGTGTGTGATCTCTCGTTTCTGCATTTTTTCCATCAGTGCATCTTAACAATCATTATAGAAAATTTTTTACTCTAACTTTTATCTTTTTATGGATGCTAGCTAGCAAGTACACTTTAGCCATACTATAAAAATTACTTTTATCTGTATGAAAATTGCTACTGCAGTTACTGATACAGAACAGTCTACATAAAATGCTTACGTGGAATGGAGCAATTTAAATCCAGGTTTTATATATTCTGAGAGGTCTCAATGCCAGAGATTGTTTCTATACTTTATCTCACATACTGTGGCTACTATAGCTTTAAGTATAAAAAGAAACATCTCTGGACATTAAGAAGCATTTTGGTGCTTAAATCGCTTGTGTACGCCTTTCCATTTAGGAGTTACAACTGACGAAGAAAAAATGAAAGGGAGAAGTAGAAAGCAGAACAAAATCAATATTTTTGTGAACCGATTTCACTACTCCTACGAAGGTTAGTAGAGCTTTGTGAGTAGCTTTGCATTTAAACAGCAAAGGTGTGTTACTCCATGCTTATTGTTGAGCATGCAAGCATTTTGGTGTGCGCATCCCTATATCTTATGTACAATAACCCACTTTGATCCTGTGCTATCTCTACATACAAATCGCCACCACTGATACTGATTAATTCTAAATTTTTATTATTATTATTACAGTATTATATTATTCACTCTCATCTTAAATGTCAGGACCAACTTGCCAAGCCCCAGGCTCCTACGCTTCTTATGGGACAACACTGGATTAGATGATGATGACGATTATTATTATTATTATTATTTTTAATATCATTATTATAGTGGTAGGTGAGGGCGCTTGCCATCCACTCACTCGATGTAGTGCTGCTCTCGGGTGTCTGCCCTTTCCTCTCCTCCATCCTTCTTACCTTCCATCCTCTTCTGTCTTCCTTTCCTTTATTCTTTCCTAGTCCCTCTGCCTACGGGTGACTTTACACTCCCTCTTCTGTCTTTCTTTCCTTCATTCTTTCCTATTCATTCTGCCTGTGGGTGACTCTACACTCAGTGACAAGCCAAATGGTTTCCTGTACACCAGGAAACCATTTACTACGCTGGGTGGTAACCAAATAACCAAATTTTGGCGCCTGGTGGTTTAGTGGGTATTTACGGCACTCCAATCGGATTCAGCCGGTGAAGATTTATATCCAAGGAGTGGTTGGGGTTTATTGCTCATGTAATGCCACTCAGGGATGAGTGTGGCTGGTCACTCTCATCTTAAATGTCAGGACCAACATGCCTAGCCCCGGGCTCCTATCCTCCTCATAGGGCAACGTAGGATTGGATGATGGATGGATGGATGAATATTTTTATTATTATTATTAGTATTACTCACTAACCTTCCAGCTGTGGCAGGAGAGGTATGCCAAAAGGTCCTTCATTTGTCTGCGGTTCGCCTGGTCAGGGGTGTACAGGACGAAAACCTCCGTAGTCTCTGATGGTTTCTCCTCTTAAAAAAAAGAACAAATCATCATCATCATCAGCAGCAGCACCCCAACAACTTTTTCCCAGTCAAAGATGAGGTGAAGTGGGGTTCAGAATGCAAGAAACGTGAGAGAGAGAGAGAGAGAGAGAGAGAGAGAGAGAGAGAGAGAGAGAGAGAGAGAGACAGACAGACAGACAGACAGACAGACAGAATATCAACAGCATGCTCAATGACATGGTAGTGTTGATTAGCTAATTAGAAATGCATTAAAAAAAAGGCAATGAACACTTAAGCAGTCTATGGTGACAAATGTGTGGAAAGATGGACAAACACACACACACACACACACACACACACACACACACACACACACATACACACACACACTAATATAATGTGCCAGAAAATGTAAAGCCAACAGTTCTCTCATGCTCACGGCAATGGTGTATAAAAAAAAAAAAAAAAAAAAAAAAAAGGAATGAGAATACAAACTGAACACTTCCGTCACTTCCACCAGCATTTATTGTTCATAACACACTACCAGGAAATTCATGAGAGATACAGGTAGCAAATGGTGTCATAAAACAGAAAACTACAGTTCTCATCTGAATATGGTCCAAACTTCCTCCTTTTTGCAGCATACTGTACATAACTCAAAGGTAGAATAAGATAATGCTAAGCCTCTACATCCTTTCCATGGCACGTCTTCCTAACTACAACAGCTCTACATCCTTTCCATAGCCTGTTTTCATAACTACTACGGTACAGCTCTGCATCCTTTCCATGGCACATCTTCGTAATTACTACGGCTCTACATCCTTTCCATAGCACGCCTTCGTAGCTATCATCATCTACTGTTATCACGCATCATTCAAGAAGAGATGGCAATTTCAGGCCAAATTAAAATGAAAGGATTTTAACACTCCTGTCATGGAGACATGGAAACAACAACAAAACTGAGTTGAAGAATATAAACTACTTTCACTAAATCCTGTCGTTGCTCAGCATTCAAGAGGAAGATTATGGCAATTTTAGAACATGTTAAAGTGAGAAAAGAAATGTGAGAAATGATGTCTTAAAGTGAATGTGGCAAAGATAAAGTTATGGTCTCTGAGAGGCATGAAGTAACATAGTGCACAGTGAGGCTGAATAGTCAGGAAATTATGAATATTAGTGCCTTTACGTATTTGCCTCACTAATATCAATACACCAGTCCTGTACAAGACAGTCCTAGAATGTCTTCAATAGGGACGGTGTGTGTTGGTGACAAAGTAGTGAAATGTGGAGGTGTCTGGTGGGTAGGAAGACTGCTGGGCCTCAGGGAAAACGCTGTTAAACCTATACCCAGTATCAGATGCATTAAAAAGAAAAAGTAGTGAGATGAGCAAGGATGGAAGTTTTGAGGGTGATGTGCATGAAAGAGTACAGGATGGAAGAAAGACTGCTGCTTCACAGACAGCAGTTATATAAAATATGGAAGTGAGCGTGGAAGTAAGAAGACAAGGTATGACAGTACTGTGATCATAACTTGCAAATACTGTACTCTGATCTCGCCACAACAGACTTCCCAACAGTTACGCTGTACATTCGCACAACTACATCATACAACCAGCCATACATTAAGCTATATACAGTCGTGGTCATAAATAACATCTATCCTCCTGTACCCCATACCTCAGGCTGGCTCCTTCATGCGCAGCAAGGCACACAGGAGTACGAGGGGCTGAGACGGAGGGGCCAAGGAGGGAAGAAAAGGTGGGTGGGGGGACGAGTGATGGTGCTGGGGTGGAGTGAGGGAGGGGTGGGAGGGTAGGGAGAATGAAATGCAAAGTGCTGGTCACATAATTTGTCTACTTTCTTTCATTCAGGGCATGATATGAAGGAGTTAATATTCGCTAGATAATGCTGCATTACATCTTGTATAGCGGCATCAGATAACAAGCTTTAGATAGATGATGATATTAGTCAAGCCAAAGCAACCAGGAAAGCCTTAGTAAGTAGTCCAGTGGCCTCCTGTCTCAATAACCTCATGCAGTATGGACGGCACCGATGAAACAGTGTTGTTGATGGTTTGCTGGTTTCATCTGAACAGCTCCCACTCATCCTTGGCGTACTGGAGGGGACGGGCCGTGTCCTCTCGTTCTCTGGCTCCCATGCACTGACAATCTGGGCCCACACAGTCGTGATGGCTATGCACTAATATTTGATCTGTCATGTCAGAAAATTGTCTCACAAGCCAGCCCTTGACATCACTGCCTATCTCGAACTTGTTATCTGACTCCGCTACACAAGGTTTAAAGCGGAATTATCTACCGAATATTAACTCCTTTATATCATGTCCTGAATGAAAGAAAACAGAAAAATAATGTGACCACCATTCGCATTTAATTCTCCCTCTCCTACCTACCTTCCCTCCTCTCTCTCACTCCACCCCAGCACCATCACTCATCCCCCCACCCACTTTCCCTTCTCTCCCTGGCCCTTCCCTCTCAGCCCCTCTTACTCCAATGTGACATCTATCTATCTATCTATATACCTAGGCTGCTTCCTCCAAGGAAAGGGAGGTAGCCGAGACAGGACGACTCACTCTCCATTTACTCATCCATTCAAACACATTCATTCGCATCTTAGCCCCAAAGGGGAGAACGGACAGATCCGCGAATAAAGAAGCCAGCCTGAGGCACGGGTACCGGAGGATAGATGATTTATGACCATGACTGTACATCATCATACGGTACAACTAGCTATACATTCAAGCATATACATTACAGACGGAACAGACAAATAGCCAGTAAAACATGTACACAGATACTCTACCCAACAGCAGCAAAACTGTTACAAAAACTAATATGATATTCTTACTCTCTGGACTATAAGAAGAGACGGGTCGCCACTTCTTGAGAGACGATATCACAGCCCCTATCACTACTATTACTACCACGCATCCACCCACGATGACACCAATGTCCCAGCTGGAAGAATTAGAGCAGGTTAGTGATATATTCCGACCTGGGTACGCCCAATATTTCGCCTCTATTGCATCTCACTTTCCTCAATTAACTGATATGTCTAAGCTGAAAAAGGCTTCTCTCTCTCTCTCTCTCTCTCTCTCTCTCTCTCTCTCTCTCTCTCTCTCTCTCACACACACACACACACACACACACACACACACACACATTCCCCTAGATCCTCACCCCCTTCACACACAAATAGGTCTGCTGTTGTTTTCTTTCCTATGCTTCCTTTTGCATACCTCATGTCACCCAAACCTCCTCCCACCTCCATACATCCTCCTACACACTCCTGACCCCGACTTCCTCCACACACCCCTACACATCCACATTCGACCTGCCCCAAACACACACACCACCACACACCTCCAGACATCACCCCAAACATCACCCTCCACACACGTGCCCCCTGCCCCACCCCCACACCTGTTCCCCTTCCAACTCATTCACCCCTCACCCCAACACACGCCTACACATCCCCATTCCTTCTCCCAAACCCCATTCACCCCAGCTCCCACCCTGACACCCTCCATCACCCCCCACATCCTCTAATCCCATACATCCCTGCCCCCTACCCTCACCCACACACACACTCTCCCTCTCCCCACCCATACACTTTCTCACATTCCTCCCAAACCCCACACACCCCTCATCCCCATTCCACCTCCCAATCCCCATTCACCCCAGCCCCATCCCAACTCACTGCTCTCGTTCCGGATCTGAGTTTCCTTTGGTATCCGGGGTGCAGTTCTTGAAGTTGAAATCACTGGGGTAGGACAGCTGGGGGCCATAGCTTTCCAACTTTATCTGTAAGGGATAGGAAAGCTAAAATGTGGGTACAGCTAAACAGGGGGACAGTTAACTATAAATGTTAGGCAGGGGAGATTCTACATATCAAAGCTAATTATTAAGATTCAACAGAGGAACGGCTAAAACTCCACAGCTACACAAAAATAAAACCAAGCACAAGACAGCTAAATATCAAAGCTATAAAGGTGAAAGCTAAATTTCGAGAGATGGATATGTTACTACAGCACCACCAACCTCTCTTTCTCTCTCTCTCTACGTACCGAGAAACAGAAACAGTCTGAGGTGTTGAACGTGTCATATATGGTGGCTGCAAAACTCTCATCGACTGATTTCTGGTAGACCTGGGTGGGGGAGAGAGAGATGTGAATCATTCCTGCTCCCATTCCTTTTCCAATTCCTACTGACAGTTCCATTCCCATTCCCACCTACTCACATTCATATTTCCACCTCCATCCTCGCACCCATTCATAATCCCACATCTGTTTCCATTCCCGATTTCATTCCCAGCTCCATTCTTATTCCCATTCCTGTTCCCACTGGCATGATACTCACCAAGGTCTGACGATCACAGTCACCGCCTGGGTATCCCTGAGAGAGAGAGAAAGCAATATGGAATTATTATGGGAGAGAGAAAGAGAGAGCACTTCTTTGTGACTATCACCATATTTCTAGTTTCCCTCTTGTTACAACTCAATGGCAGAATAAGTATGCTACGGTTCTACATCGTTACCATTGCATTTCTTCGTGACTAGCAATATATTCTAGTGTTATTCTTGCAAAAGCTTCGTGGCAGAATATGACAAGGCTATGGCTCCACATACTTTTCATTGCCTTTCTTCGTGACTAGCACCATATTCTTGTCAATCTCCTGCTAAAGCTCAGTGTCAAAATAAGACAAAGCTAGTTCTATACCTTTACCAGAGCACTTCTTCATGACTAGCACCATAGTGTTAGACCCATATTCTCGCTGGGTGGAGAGGCTCCCTAGCATCTCCTCCTGACCGATGTATTTTTGGTAATGGAGGGTTAATATCCTTTTGTACATCATTTATGTAGAGTTGTGTAGTGTTTAAGGGATTTACATGCCTCAGAATAACACAGTAAGGTGTAATAAGCAAAGTAAATTGCTTAAAAAGAGGTGATAGGAAGCTTCCTTAACCAAAGAGAATACGGGCCTTTGTCTGTACAGTCGCAGATATAGGTACCAATCCACTTCTGAACGATATAGTGAGCAATCGAACACATGTGATAAGACCTTCAGAGGCCTTCAAACTTCTCTGAATATTAAGCTAGGGTTCCATAACTGTTCAATTAAAAACTGTATCAGCAAGTTCAAGTGATCATACAGTACTATGTTTTGGGGGCTTTTAACTACAAGGCGTAAACTTAAACTTAGCTCATTAACATCCTGCTTATTTCACTAAGTGGCAGAAACAGACGATGCTACGGGTCTAAGTCATTTCCTCACCACTGCTTTGTGACTTGTATCAAATTCTAGTGTTAATCTATTGTTATGACTCGGCATTCAAGATGGAGAGATGGCACTTATGGATGTCAAAATAAAAAGAGTATAACAAACTGACTATACTGTTTTTACTCTTAACTTGGCCTAAAATTGTCATCCCTCCTTCTTACACGCCGAGCTGTAACAATAAATTAAAACTAGAATGTGATGCTAGTCATGCAGAAGTGCTATGGGAACAGTGTAGAGTCATAGTTCTGCCTGTTTCCGCTACTGAGACGTGTGAAATTAGTTGCAAAAAGGACGAAAATCTGGGCCAAGTTAAGGATAAAAACTAAAACTGATTAACTAACCAACTAACTAACCTAACTTACCGGATGCACGTTAAAGGTAGCATTCTTGACCCGAGGATCACGAGCGAGTTTGAAGTCGATTTTGCTGAGGCTATGGAAATACAGGGAGAGAAAAATATTAAATCACTGTAGCTATTATTGCTATATACAGTAAGGAGAGAGAGAAAATATTATACCACTGGTTATTTTTTTTTTAACATTACATCCGCCAGTGTATGTATTCACCCATGTCTGTCTTTTTGCGTATAAAATAATGAAAAGCTTGTCAGTTTTCACTTATATGTGGTGAATATGTGGACGGTGGGTCAAGGAAGACTTGATTAAATTTTGACATAGATCCGGATCCGGAGGAAGGAATAAACCATAAATTTCAATGGAGTTGGCAGGGGTATGCTCTCTTTGAGACTGTGTAACACGGCAGACCAAGACCGTAAAATTAAACTGACTATGAGAGACTGTAAAAGTATTCGTTCGGTAGGAAAGAGGAATTACAACAGTACATCAGAAATACTATTGGTGCTGGCAGAGGTATACAAGTTCGCTCTCTTAGAACGCTTTCCCGTAACTAGGTCTACCAAATCACCAACCACTTTATTACTCAATCTTAAAAAAAGAAAAAAGGCTTATTCTAGCACAAGAAGCCCTAATAAGCATCTGCTAACCTTAATACCAGTTCTAACCATCAACAAACCAGCAGAGCATATACAGTATATTCGATATAAACATTAGAAGTAACAGACAAGCCCCTCAAAGAAGCGTTTGCCCTAACAAACGACTAACTAGGCCTAACTAGCCTCTAACTAGCCCTAACAAGCCTCTTATCAGCCTTTTCATGTCTCTAATCGCCCTGACAAGCTCCTGAACCGCCAGAACTTACGTAAATTCCATGTAAATACTAGGTGTGAAAGACAAGCCGACAATGGTGAAGCAGTGAGAACGCGTTTCCCTGCCCTCCTTCACCACCAGGCGTCTCCAGCCTTTGTCTTGATGGAATGTTGCCCCAATCGTCCCGCCCTCTCGCCGCACCTGGATAGAGAGGAGATTAGGAAGTTTGGAACTCTCTCAGGCTCCCATGACTCACTATCAGCTTAACAAATTTGTCTGGATGAATGTTAACTGACCTCAAGCTGTCTCAGTAAACATAATGGGAACAAACTGCACTTAATTTGCGGTAATGGGGCTGAAGTCACACACATACACAAGTACCAGAAGCTCCTGAGTCCAACATACAGGAACCATAAGGATCCTGTACTGGAAATCAACTCTAAGTAAGTAATTCTAATACACACACACACACACACACACACACACACACACACACACACACACACACACACACAGGGAGTAGACTGTAGCACAATTCGAGCAGGGCAGTCCTCTCAAGGTGGATGGAAAGCTGATGACAGGGAGAGCTGAGGCTCCCGTTTCATCAGCCCTTGGGACTAGTTCCTGACCATTCCCCTTTGCTGTACTTCTTCAGTGTTTCCGTAACACAGAGAGTGGGCCAGCATACTCTCCAATACAAGTTTCTCTGTCAACACCGAACTATATGCACATTACACACTACACTTCCTATTCAAAAAAAAAAAAAAAAAAAAAAAAAAGCATCACCGTACCAGCCTCTTTCTAACAACTTTACCTCATCATCCTTCCCTCCTCTTTTCTACTCTGATGGCTCTGTAACGGTTTCTTCTACTGATAAAGCAGATCTCTTCACTCAGACTTTCCCCTCCAATTCCACTTTAGATGATTCTGGTGCTGTTCCTTCATCACTTCCCCCTTCTGACTTCTTCATGGGTGACATCAAAATTTCTTCAGCTGATGTATTTTCTGCCATCTCTGGCCTTAACACTAACAAGGCATATGGGCCTGATGGGGTCCCTCCTGTTGTCCTCAAGAACTGTGCTTCTGTGCTTACACCCTGCCTAGGTAAAATCTTTTGCTTTTGCCTATCAACTTGTACCTTTCCTTCTTACTGGAAGTTTGCTCTCATTCAGCCTGTTCCAAAAAAGGGTGACCATTCCCAGCCCTCTAACTATCGCCCAACGCTTTTACATCCTGTGTCTCACAAGTTTTTTAGTCTGTTCTTCATAGAAAAATTTTAAAAGGATCTTTCCTATCACAGCCTTCTTTCTGATCATGTCACTGTCCTCCACCTCAGGCTGCCCTCCCTCTAACCTACACGTCCCTCACATACCTTTCCACACCATTTCTTTATTTCTATCATTATTAATATTATAATGATGTGATAATGATGATGATGATGATGATGATGATGATGACTGATGTGCAGCTGGAGTGGAGCAATTAACTATTTTTACCACTTGAGCTGAGTAACAAACTACCGGAAGAGCAAGAGATTAGATTAGAAAAACTGCGTCTCTCTCTCTCTCTCTCTTTCTCTCTCTCTCCAAAAAGGACAGGAAAGATGTGTGAAGGTGAGTGCAATATCTTTCAGAGTCTCTAGTTCTTTCTTATAAAACACATTATAGTTGCAACAGTAAACTGACCACAATTATATTCAGAATGACAAATTCCAATATACCACTGAGTCAATTAATCATCTTTAAGGAGAAGGTCTCAAAGCCATCTCACTGTGATGTGACATAATGACATAGCGTAATGCTGGTAGGAGAGAAACACAGGTCAGAGCTATCTTCATTTTCTCTAACGTTTATTCTCTGAAGATGGATTCCGTGTAGCTTGGGTAGTTAGAGAATATAAAGAATTCAAGCACTAACCTGTATCTCCTCTCCCACCCAACATTCCCATTTGTGGCAATGGATCATCTACTGTACATACCGTCAACATCCTATCTACATAATGTGATGTTTCTTCTTGGACTCCCACACCCCGACCCACTGCAATGAGGACAGCAGCCAGTTCTAAGTTAATGCTATTAAATATATGCAGAATGTCATTTTGCACATTTGTGAACCATCCTGACCTAATAACAGCTGCCTCTATTCTAACGGATCAGGGCGAGGGAATCCAGAATATCACAGTATGTTGCAGTCTCACACCTTTCAGATCCACAGCAGTGAGGTGTAAATAATATATATATACATAGAAAGCTTTGTTGCACCTCTTCGTTAGCGATTTACTTAGCCTGTTTCACCTCAATATTCTTTTGCATTCATTTTAAAGTATTACAATACTGACAGAGCCTGCATCAATACCATTCTGTCCATGATGATACAAAGGTGTACATGATATGTGGAATAAATTGCTAGAAATTGCAATATACAAAGGTGTCGTGCGGAATACTGTACACGGAAATCGCTATGGAAGAGATGTTAAGAAATGGCCGTATTCTAAGTAATATAAAAGGTTTTGCTGCACATCTTCCTTAACCTACTTTCCTTGACAGTATTACATGACAGAAAAACCAGGATGACCATTTTTTCTTTTATATTAACTTATCCTAATCTAACCTACCAGATTAACTTAACTAACAAATCTACCTAATCTCCTACTAAAAAAAAACAACCATCCTAACCTGACACTATGGAAACAAACCATCCTGATCAGATACTATGAAAACAAAACCTAACCTAGACTTTCCTGAATAAGAAAAAATAATGTAAAACTGGTACACAGAACAGAACTTAGCGACCGAGGCACTGTAATCCACTACACCACAACTTCGTTTTCCATACCTTCTCCCACTGCACGAGGCTGCCAGAATAACTGTCATCATTTGGGTCACATGGCTCCAAAACTGCATCCCACTCTTCTGCAAGCCAAAAGAAGATGTGTTTAGGTAATGTATGTCACACCTCACAATGTCCCATCTCACTTCCACATAACACACAGCTACACCTTACACTACCACACCTCTCACTGCCACACCTGTCACTGCCATACCTCACATTGCCACACTTAATACTGCCACACCTCACACTACAACACCTCCCACTGCCACATCTTACACAGTCATAACACACTGCCACACCTCATACTGCAACACCTCACACTGCCACACCACACAAAGTTACACCTCACTCTGCTACGCACACACACACACACACACACACACACACACACACACACACACACACACACACACACACACATACCTTTCTTCTTACAGTCTGGCGTATCCTCAATCGCTAGGGAATATTCCAAAGATCTGGTCCTGTTCTGGACTGTGACACTGACTTGTTTCACACACCCTCCCTCACACACTCCCACACCTGAAACAAATATCATCATCGGCGTCATTATCATGAACATATCATTTTCATCAATCCAAGGACCATTATCATCATCATTATCATCAACACTATCATCACCAACATTTTCCTTTACTATCTAATCAATATCATCTTTATCATTATCATCACTGTCATCATCATCATCACCATTATGGTCACCATCATCATCACCATATTAAATTCTTTCTTATCATCAGCTGACATTTTTTTTTTTTTTGTAGCTTACAAGAGTTGTCAGGACCATGAGAAGACAAATGATTTTTTTTTTTTTTTTTTTTTGAGAATATCGTCTACTTTTTATTATAAATTTTAAGACTTTTTTGCCCCCCCCCCTCAATTGGGGGCCCGGGGGCAGTTTCAAAAAGCCCCCCCTCCGCCCCCCCTCAGGTACGCCACAGCTTTTTACTTCAGTCCCTTCTTTACCATATCCTTTTACTGTAATTTGTTCTCGGTATTTCCAGGCAGTTTTGTGCTGCAGTAATAGCAGTAACAGTAGTAGTAGTAGTAGTAGTAATAGTTAAAACTTGTCAATTTTATTCTTACATATTATAAAGCTGCAATATTTCAGAAGCTATTTGGTCTATAGCCTTCAAACTTAGTCAACTTTGTCGGAGAGGTCAATTTCTTTTGGCCAAATATGGTGGCAATCAGTCAACCGGATCTCCGGATATTATCCTGAACACAGAAAAGTAAGTCAGTCCCACTGTCACAAGAACTGCTTAAGCTAGGAAGCTGAAATTTTACAACAATATAGTCTTAAGGCAGAAGCAGTGCAAAATGGAGTATGGTTCCAATCGGTTGATTATTCTCTGAGATCGTCCGGGAAAAAAAAAACAAATGGGAGTTTTCTGGACATTCCGGATGTCGCCTAATTTTCCGTGAAGGATTAAAGCTACAGCCACGAAACTTGGTGGACTTACAAACTGCGATGACCTAAAGTGACATGCACAAGATCAGTGATCTTGACCTCACAGTCCTTCATAGCTCGGCTTCTAGTGGGGCTACAAGGCTAGGCAGTGGCTGTGGGAATTTTTTTTTTTTTTTTTCATCAAAATCGTCCTTGCACAATTTTACAGTGTTCTAGTTGCTGTTGTTGTTGTTCTTACTATTGTTGTTGTTGGTGGTGTTTCTACTTTGTTGTTGTTACTACTGTTGTTGTGGCTGTAGTTGTTGTGTTCATCTGAAACGTGAACCCGGATGGACTGCAGACTTCCGCTGATCTGTAGTTCACCATTCTTTATTAGGGGATAAGGGAAGTAGTTGAGGGACGTTTGTATAACCAAGCAGTTGAGTGATCTGGTTCTGTCGCTGCTCCACTGACCCTTCCATGGTTAGGGCAGCTCCAGGACTTTTTATTCCTACTAACACAGACAAATTTATTCAGCTGTGAGTGAGTAAAGCAGCCTGAGTGTGTTGATCAAAACGAACGTCATATAAAGTGGTTTTTTCCTTGTCGCTTCCAAGAAACGTTTTTCCTACTCATTTCTCAATTTGTTGCTCCACTCAAATCTCTCTCTCATCCCCCCCACCCCCACCCTTGCTCCACATCCTTAGTTTTTCCGTAGGTAATCAGTATAATAAATTATCTCTTTCCTTCTTCCCTCCCGCTCTCACTCTCCCTCCTTCCCTCCTCTCCTCCCTCTTTCCTCCTCTCCCGCATGCTTCTAGTGTGTGTGTGTGTGTGTGTGTGTGTGTGTGTGTGTGTGTGTGTGTGTGTGTGTGTGTGTGTGTGTGTGTGTGTGTGTGTGTGTGTGTGTGTGTGTGTGTGTGTGTGTGTGTATTAGAATAATGTACTGTTTTCCTCTTCCCTGTACAAAATACCTTTCCTGTCTACTCTCCCTGCCAGCTTCCCCTGCCTCACCCTGCTGATGTCCCAATATCCCCTCCCCCACCCTGGCCTCACCCCAGCTTCACCCTGCCAACCTTCCCTGCCAATTTGCCCTGCCTTACCCTGCAAACCTCCCCTACCTCACCCCAGCCTCATGCTTTCCTCACCCTTCTGACATCCCCTACCTTAACCCAGCCTCAACCTACTCACCTCCCATGCCTTACTTTCTTCTCGCCCTGCCTAACTAGCTCACCTCACCCATGCCTCACCCTGCCTACTTCCCATACCTCTCCCAGGCCTCACCCCTTTCCCACCCTCTGCCTACTCCTACCTGCCGTACCCTGCCTCACCCCTTTCTCACCCTCTGCCTACTCCTACCTTACCTGCCAGAGTCCCCACCAGGACAAACAGGATCGAACCCCCGACCCACATTCTCGTCGTCTCCGTTTTCTTGGCCATAACCATCCCTGGAAAAAATAAAAATATGGTGGCTATATTTTCCTTCATACTTGTCACTTGAAAGAAAATTTTGTTCATTAGATCAAACTTAGTGATTAAATTGTTCATCTAAATTATTCTTGGTGAACCTTCAATGTGAACAGGCCGAAAACATCATCATCAATGTCACCATCAATCATCATCATCATCAACGTCACCATCAATCATCATCATCATCACCATCAATCATCATCAACATCGTTATCACAGTTACCATTATCATCATCATAATCGCCATCATCTTCATCTTCACCACCAACATCACCACCACCATCATCATCATCTGCACTTCCTATCCTACCTAAGGATGTACGACCAAGATGTAATAATAATAATAATAATAATAATACCCAGGGATCTGGCATCCCTTTTTAACATGACAGCGTTCAAATTGCCTATCAGATGGGTATATGTGAAGCTACAGAACGTGATTTTTTTTTTTTTTCCCCTATCTGATGGAGCCAGGATTCCGTGGGCTTGAATGGTGAGTGATGGAAGCGTGGCTCATTGGACTGGGCAAACTTGGCTGTCAGGACTCCTCACGCTGCCCAAGGGTGGGAAAGAAGGTCTAGATGATGAGGATGACGATGATGATGATGATGATAGCAAAATAAAACCCGATAGAAGGCGAAACCAACCAAGAGTCTGACCAGCTAAATGGGTCACACTCTCATTAACTCACCATTGCAGTCACCGGAATCCTGATCCACCGACAGGCATAAAGATCCACACTCACTCGCTTCATACCGTCCATCAGTTAGGTCAATCCAATGACTATCACTTCATCAGGAAAGACAGGGGTGCCATATCCTTGTCTTGCACTCCGTACAGAATTCATCCACTCAGCTCGCTTCGCTGTCAGTTCCCTAGTTTCATCACCCTTCTAATCAGTTTTTCTCACACACTCGTTTACTACATATCTATCCACCTTTTTGACCTACCACTCCTCCTCCCACCTTCAAACTCGCAAAATATATTTTTTTCACCACACTATTCACAACCTTTCCAAAATATGCATATAATTATTTCTTACGAATTAAAACACTACCCGCATTTCCTTCATCGCCTCTCTCTCTCTCTCTCTCTCTCTCTCTCTCTCTCTCTCTCTCTCTCTCTCTCTCTCTCTCTCTCTCCAGCATCGCACGCGAGCACGCTCAATGAGATTTATTGTCTGTGACGTCACGTGTAAAGGTCAGACGCACGACACCTTTATTACAACATCGGCTGGTCTACTCACTATCTCCACGAGAGAGAGAGAGAGAGAGAGAGAGAGAGAGAGAGAGAGAGAGAGAGGTAGCTGGGGGAAATCCTGGCAGTACAAAGAGACCATTACTTTCAACAAAGGCACACAGTGGGAAATACCCGGATTCGATTGTCGTGCAGCACCGCTCACTCCTGAATATTGCATAGACACTTATGCAATCGACCCTCTCTCTGCACGTGGCGGTCTGGTGGCGCCTGGTTGGTTAGTGGTTAGGATGCCCCCGTCGGAGTGATGGCCGTGCATATTTTCAGTACAAGATGTGACTGAAGGTCTTTCAATCACATACTGCCACAAAAAGAAGTAGGCTGGTCATCTACCCTTAAATGTATTGGACTACATTAGCCCCTCTTCCTCAGTCTCGACCTAATGTTCTCAACAGCAATATGTCAGTCCCTTGGCTGATCCACAACACTTCCATCGGGCTTAGTTAAAATCAAATCAAAATTCAGGTAGTTATTGTCTATAAAGATACAAACGGGTTGTACTTTGATACTGTCCTGTAACGCTGACCTTTACCTGGCTTCTCAAACTTAAATCCTCTCGTTCTTGCTTTACCCTCGACATTTTCGTAAAATTTTACAAGTACACAGTACACCCCTATTGTTGGGCAACAAACATTTTCACTAAGTTTGGTCTAAATCGGGTCAAAATTGCTTAAGTTGACCCTGTCATGACAGACCTTTGACCTATTTTTCCTCCCAAAATATTAGGTAAATTCCTTGGCTGACCCTCAACAGTTCCACTAAGTTTGGCTTAAATCGAATAAAAATGTTTTTAATGCTCGAGCGCGCGCGCACACACACACACACACACACACACACACACACACACACACACACAGAGTAAAACACAACACCCACCTTACTATCGCAGATCGAGTACTGCCCCACCAGGAGGATAGGGGTCCGGGGCTAGGCTGCTCATGCCAACCATTTAAGAAAAGTGCCCAGTTACCATTACCACAACGGCATCAACAAAGCAATAAACCCCAACCACCCTTCGAAAAGAAACCCTTGTGACGCACATTCGGGGGAAGCGCCCAACTCAATAAACCACCAAGCGACTAAAAAATAAAAGCATACGTACTGCTCAGCAGACTGATTTGCCACATTTTCTTTTCAAGACTACCATTTTCATCCAAGGTCGGATCACTTCATATTATGAGGCCAGTTTATTTGTCCTTAGAGCTGTGCGTGTGTAAAACTAGGATAATACTGCACAAATCATCTACGAGTGTCCTTCAGACCCCATGGAGCTATTTTACATAATGAAAGTCTCATCACAATCACTGTAAGTCTACTGTATTATGGTTCAACTTTCCCACTATGACGTATGGCTGGATTACACTTATTTCTATCAGTGTACAGTACGTGTGCGAGGACTAAAAGGAGTGAAGCGCGCAGCACACCACCTCTTGTCCGTTGCGTACATGATACTGCTGTCGCTTCGCGCCAGTGGTCGCGGCTGCCATGTTTTCAGAGGGAGTTACGTACCAACTCTTCAAAATTATCGTTTTTATTTTCGTTGGAACTATCGGACTCTATTGCTATTTTTTTTTTTTTTACCGCCTACAAAGTCATTGTTTTTTTCGTTGGAATTATAGTACTCGATTATTTTGTTTGTTTGTGTGTTTGATAATCTGATGTATTTTAAAACTCGCCGATACCTACTGTAGGTGTATTTACTGAAAAGGCCCATTACAATTATCAGAACCGTAATTTTGTATGGTACTGATGCATACTCAGGTGTATATTTCACTTTTTTTGTATAAGAATTAGGGCTTCCTGCAAATATTACAAACTAGAATTTCGTATTAAAAAATGCTAGGAATGTAAAAACCTAGGCTATTGACAGGCTACCATTTCCTAACATTTGTAACCTTATGCTATTAGTTTAATTTCCTTTCGCAACTACGTTTAAATTCCAACAATACCCACTACTCTCGTTTAAATTCATATATCACTGAGAGAGAGAGAGAGAGAGAGGGGAAAAAGAAATCTCAGGTTAAGCACAAAAGCAAATTTGTCTACTAAGCTTTTCCTTAAACAGACTCAAAGAGCATGAAGAAGGAAAAAGTATTAAGGACAGCCATCATCATCATCACCATATATAGCCACCACCACCACTGTCATCACCACAACCTTCACCACCACCACCACTACCCTCATCATCATCATCAACATCGATATCATCATTATCGTCATCACCATCATCATCATTCTCCTTTAAGCTGAATAAAATCGTTTGGTGGCCGAATGAAAATAAAAACGTCATCCTTCTGAAGGGGTTAATTTAGAAATCAACAAAGGAAAAGAGGAGGAAAACTGATCATATGGAACTCATGGTGTAAGGAAAAAATTATGATCACGAGAGAGAGAGAGAGAGAGAGAGAGCACACACACACACACACACACATCCCTGCCCTCCATGCGTGACTCAAAGGATGAAAATTAAGGAAAGATATGTTACAAAGAAAATGCCATTTAAAAAACATTTTCCCACTGTATAGTCGTGCCCTCTTGTGTATGATGATGTCATTACACAAACGTGATTATAGTGTGTGTGTGTGTGTGTGTGTGTGTGTGTGTGTGTGTGTGTGTGTGTGTGTGAACAGCATAACTCAAGTCTTGATTATATTTTGATCAAACGACAGAAAGGTTCAGGGTCAGACAAGGAGAAATATAAGTCCGACAGGTAAAGGAATAGGGGCACAGGGTAGAATCAACATTTTTTATCCAATTTGGGTCAGACTTGTAATGGTGGAGGCTTAGCCAAGGCCGGAGTGATTCAAATAATTCAATCGTTTTATATGACTTGGATGAAAGTTGATGGAATGATTGAGTGACGGCCAAGAATGAAGTGGTTCGATTCTGAGACCAACTGGATTAAGGGTAAAGGTCACAAGGCAAAGTCAATTCAGTTTTGATCTGATCTGAGCCTAACTTAGTGGAAGCTTTGAGGATCAGACAATTATGCAATAATAAGTCTTGCTTGCAATGTCACAGTAGTCGACTCCATACGGCCTTGATTATTATTATTATTATTATTATGAGGAGGAGGAGGAGGAGGAGTAGGAGAGGAGAGGAGAGGAGAGGAGAGGAGAGGAGAGGAGAGAGAGAGAGAAAGAACTGAGATAAAACTAGGGGACATAATTAGCAAACACGAGCCATGCTGATAAGCCCCTCTGCCACCATTTCATGTGTGATTTTTGAGCCAGTTCCATCAGATGATAGTATTTGGAGAGGTCTCTTGTAGTGAAAGGATAGTCATAGGGGGGTTAGAAGGAAGGTAGGGTAGATACAAGGCCCATACGATGAAACAGAAAACAGTTGATACAGACTGGCATGGTGTAGGTTTGGTTAATTGGGTTTGATATCTCTCTCTCTCTCTCTCTCTCTCTCTCTCTCTCCTCTTCCTCCAAACCATCTCAACCCGCCATACTGAATAAAATGATCTGATGGTAGCAATTTTTAAAAATATATAGTGATGAGAGTAGTGATGATGATGATGATGATAGTAATGATGATGATGACTGATGAAAAGGACAGTGATGATGATGATGATGATGATGATGATGGAAGCAGTAATGACAATGATAATGATGATGATGATGAAAGTAGTAATGACAATAATGATGATGATGATGATGATGATGATGATGATGGAAGCAGTAATGACAATGATGATGATGATGATGATGATGATAATGACGGAAGCTGTAATGACAATGATGGTGATGATGATGCATGTTCTCAAGCAGCTACTAAAGTTACAGACCATTTTGAATATGCTCACTGCATCATTTTTATTCTCTCTGTTCTTCTTGCAGGTTTTGTAACATTTTTGTTAAACTGATCGTGCTAAGTGATGGCAACCATCATCTACTCACTTAATGTAGTCCTGCATGCTTCTTCCTTCACCTTTATCATCCTTTTTCTGTGTCTGCCCTCCTTTTTTTCTATTTCTCCCATCTTTCTGGTCATTTTTTATTACTCTTCGTTCCTTTTCTGATGGCTATACATAGAGTGACAAGCCTAATGGTTTTCTGTAAGCCACGAAATCATTTACAATGCTGGGTGGTAACCATATAACCAACACATACGTTTTCCCTATGTGTCAAGAAGTGGGTTGGCGGAGGGTGAGTGCCCCTCCCTGTAAAGATCTAACTCAAAGGACAAATGGCCACCCCTTGCAGGATTATGGCATCTGGCTATAAACAGAGACAGACAGATGTCCTCATTTCAACTTTAAGGTACACAGAATATGTCTAAGATGTTAATTTTCTCTCTCTCTCTCTCTCTCTCTCAATAAGGTAGGATCCAGAAAATAAGGAAAAAGAAAAATCCAACAGTGAGAAAACTAATCCACAACACGTCCAATGAAATGGGCCACACTGCAAGCACTCAGAAGTCAGAACCCTGATCCCACCTCACAAGGACAACCATCCACACTTCCATGCCAACCTCTGTCATGCACTTGCCCATATAAAATTTATCCAATCAATTCAATCCCTATTCAGTTCATGTGAACATCAATTTTCATACATTGTTTTCGCACACACTCATTTTCCATTTCTATCCACCACCTTGGTCTACCAAGCTTCCTCCCACCTTCAAACTCACTCACATGCAGTCTTTTGGCCACCTTATTTATATCCATTCTCTCCATACAAGCATACCTTCTAAGCACACTTTCTTCAACTGTTGTCATAGACGTTCATACTTATCATTCATTAAATTATTCCTTACCCTATCCTCTCACTGCACTCCAAACACAAACCACTGTTCTTACTCTTGACTTCATTTTCATGCCACAACAGTCTCACACCAATACTCTTATGTTAGTGTACACACTAAAACTCCTTCATACATGTCTCTCACAGTTACCACTCTTGGACCCCCACTTTGTGTCAAGGCCTTCATAGCACCATCCACTCCACATCTTTTCTATAGCACTCCTTCACGACTAGCATTATATTCTAATGTTAACCTTTCCTTACAGCTCAGTATTCAAGATGCAGTGATTGTAATTTCAAGACAAGTTAAAGCAACAGTGTACAAGAAACACAAATAAAACACTATGCTACAGTATAGTATGCAAACACAATAACTGATATAAATCTTATATTAGTTAACAGCTACATGTAAAAATATATCTAATTTCTGCAAAACTATAGAAATACAGATTAAACTAAACTCGCTGGTGTTCTATTATCACCCTACTTTCTACAGTTATAAATGAGAGGGGTTGGATCATTCAACATCATCATCTTTTCTCCCTCATAAGGATGGGATGAGGTCTGATCCAAACAACAAGGAAACAGAAACACTGAAAGAGGAAGAACTATCGACAGTATGCCCAGTGACAGGCCAAAACACTCATTCACACATCATTCAAGCCCATGGAACCCTGGCTCTACCTCACTGGAAAAAAATAATAATGATAAAAAAAAAATAAACCATCAACACAAGGTCCAGTGAATTAAGCCATACATCCAGTCATTCGTCATCTTCACTGAGTTTTTATTAACAGGATAGCAATTATGCTACTTAGCCCAGACAGAGAAGGCATGAGTGACCAACTGCATTCCCAAGTGGCATAACACACATATGAGTCATAAACTCTAACCACTCCTTGGATTTAAGTCCCCATGGATCACATTTGGTTGGACTGTCTATTTCAACCCTCTACTGTAGACCTCCAAGCATCCAACATATGCACTTCCTGAACATTGCCCCTCTGATCTTTCCTTTAACCTCTTCAATATGATGACTTTCCTTTTTTAATTCTATACTTTAAATTCCATGATCCATCCCATTAAACTGGCAGTGACATACCACACTGTTACAAATCTCAGACTGCCTTTCTTCCAATAGTTACCAGCTATTGTTTGGAGGTAGTTCACTGATTTTGACATTTGGTTTACCTCTCAGTCCATGGAAAACATTAGCTGTACCATGGCCACCCTCAGTATAGGGATTCCTTAGCAGGAAGAATAGCATCATCCGATATTTCAGTACTGTACCAATAGTTTCAGGATTTGGATTCTGTGCATTCAAGCAACACTTCATTTCCTAGCCTTTTCACCAATGCTTGGTTTTGGTGATGCAACTTCCATACATCCTCCAGCCTGGTATCTTCATGTATGCAGGTGAAAGAGAGAGAAGTCAATGCATGGTTGGTGTTTGCTTTGTGCTGAACTGTTGAGATCATCTTCTCTTCTAAACCATTCATGAGATCTTTATTCCCATGGAGGCTCAGTGAGGAAAGAGGCAGAACCAAGTTACTAGTCAGCTCTGTGAGAAGGCTAGTGAGGGAGGCAGGAGTGAGAGAAGGGTTGTGGGCTAAGTTGATATAGGTGAGGTGCAGACAGCGGTACAGATAAGATGAGATGTCTTCCAGATCAGCATCAACTAGCTCACAATAGCTCAGATCCAGATGCTGTAGATGACACTTTTCCCCGCCTCCCAGAAGACCTGATAGTGCTGTTCCTAGTCTCATGTTCTGGCCAGCTAGGGATGTCTTGGGCGGCTTCAGGCCACTCAGTGTCAGGGTTGTGAGGTTAGGGAGGCAGGCCAGGAGTGAGGACAGGGAGGAGCCAGATATAGAATTGTAGTCAAGGAAAAGACTCTGAAGATTTGAGATCATACCGGCATCTATCTGTTGATCGCTGGTTAAATTGAGGTGGCAGTGTTTTAACGATAAGGTGGTGAGGACCGGTAGGCTAAACAAAGTTGCAATATTTGATGCTTTAACTCCTGACAGGGCATTGTAGCTAATTTCAAGAGAACAAAGAGATTTGAGGGAAAGCTTGCCTGTTGTGATAGCACTAGTCATCTCAAGAAAGCTGACAGTTGTGATGGATGAGGCTGATAAGTCTAATGAGTCCAGGGCAGGTAGGGATGGCAATGCTTCCATTAGGTGGGTAAAACCTTCATCACCAAGGCGGCAACTGGACAAACTAAGAGAACGGAGGCTGTGTTGGTACTGGACAGCTCTTAAAACTGGCTTCAGCTGTGCACATGTGATATAGCCTGCATTACCCAAATCCAGTACGGTTGATACCTGAATACTATGGAAATAAGTGGTTAAGAATGGTATGGGAGTACAACCAAGAGTCTGGCAAGCCTGAATATAACGATCAGGCAGGGGAGGCAAGTCCCACCCTGTAACCTGTCCTACAAGCTCAGCTTGCTCCCCTGGCAGGACTAACGCAACAGGGTCACTTGTATCCAGGACAGCCCCATCTTGTGTGACCAGTGTAAGCTGTGGTCGCAACCCAGACAGCTGATAATACCGGCGGGTGACCTCTTCAGCAAGCCAGCCCACAGTATGGTTCTGTCCACCCCCAGCAACAGGCACCAGCAAAAGACGGTCCTGCACACGAACCTTTAACCGAAGTGCACCAACAGCAATATTTGATGATCCATTTCGTCCACCATTCAATGCCACAACACTGTTTCTTTGTGAATTATAACCAGGTGCCGCAGTAACTGTTGTCACTGTGCTACCTTCTCCACTTCTACTTAAGTAACTTTCAGAAATTTGAGGCACTCTGTCACATTCCTCAGAATCAGGATATTTTTTAAGCATTGATGTTAGTGTAGTCTGACGCACCTTCTTGGAGACTGAAAGAGATCTTGACTGAGAGTTGCCATGAAAGAATGCACTCCTATCCTTCCTTGGTTCCTTGTATTCAAATTCAATATTCTCTGCCCTTTTCCTCTTCTTGGTGAACACACCTAAATCGTCCTCTAACCAGTCATCACCAATATCCTCAAACTCTGAAAGAAGAGCAACTTTTTTGTTCTTTTTCACACCACTGCCAGAAAAAGAAGCCTTATTCAGCTCCGCCCTACGTGCTCCACTCCCAACGCAGTCCATAGCACTGAGATATGCACCAGTAGCTGATCTTTTTTCCTCGTGCTGTATCTCCTCCAAAAGTGGGTTCAAAAGTTCCTCTGAGTCATCTTCCTGATTGATGTCACCTACTGGCAAGTGCATCTCCCTAGTTAGGTCAGGCAAGGTGCTGGCTGCAATATCATCATCACTAAAACCACCTAAATCAACAGAATTTCTGGAACTGAGAGTCTTTTTTCCACTTCCAAAGGAATTATTACTCTTACCCCCATTTGATTTTCCTTTTGATGTTGAGGGTTCAGTTCTGACTTTGTGTGAGTCTCCCACTCTACCACCACTCCCGCTTCTTCTAGGTTTATGCATTTCAGTTTTATGAGACTGAATGTGTACAGAATTACTTGTGGGCAGTTCAGGTACACTGTGGCCAGCCTGTTCCATCTTTTCCTTCAGTTCCTTCTCCAACTGACAGCATTCCTCTTCATCAGCACTAGAGAGATTTGCACGTAACCTGAACTTGACCAAACACTCTAGTGGCGTGTCCCCCTCATCTGTCTTGGCAGTAACAGATGCCCCTCGAAGCATTAGCAACCTGACAACATCAAAGTTCCCTGCCCCAGCTGCATCATGCAAGGGTGTCACTCCATCACACTGCTGTCCCCCACGATCACTAATCCAAGCTCCGGCATCAAGTAGAGCCTCAACGATCTCACAGTAACCATGATTTGCCGCTTCATGGAGAGGCAGCCACCCACAGTTGTCCCTGGGGTTCACTGGGTGCCCCTGTTGCAGGAGTTTTTTCACCATACCCAAATTTCCATCAATGCAAGCCTTGTGCAACGGAGTCTCCCCCTTCTCATTTCGCTTCACCACAAGGGACCTCTTCTGCCGAGCCTGCCTTGGGCGATCCAGGTCCTCATTTTCCTCCTCACTGTCAGAGAAGTGAATCAAATCCAAGTCTACATCATCATCATCATTATCACCATCCTCATCCTCACTCAACTCTATATCTGGGTCTAAACCATTATCTTCAATTATATTTCTCATTTCAGCCTCAAGTTGTACCTTCACCTGTTCTGAAATGCCCTTGAGGGAAATATGCTGAAGCAGGACATAAGCTTCCAATTTTGGATTCTTTGCTTTTGTTGCCAAGTCCCTAGCCTGCTTGTATGTGTCACTAAGTACATCAATATCTTCACCAAGTTCATCACTAACCACAGCAATGTTAAGTAGAGTCTTGCAGGCCTCTCCAAAATCTTCCTGTATCCTAATATTGTACTCTTTGTGGTAGTACTCTTTGGACTGCTTAAACTGTTTCATGTCACAATATGTTCTGGCCAGAGATAAATATGCAGGTGCAAGAACAGAAGGCTCTTTATCTAGCTTCATTGCAGCTTCAAGCATTTTGCGGTAGTACCCAACAGCTGGTGTATAAAGACCAAGATCCGCTGCTCTGTCACCAAGTTTCTCATAAAGTTTAATTTGCCTGTCCCCACCATTTTCTCCGAGGGTTACTAGCATGTCTTCTGCTGAACAAATATTCACAACCGTTTTTAGGTTGCTTTCAATCTGCTCACGGCTGCCCGAATCAGGATGCTTCAACTTATATGCTTTGTATAAACACTTCTTTGCTGCTTCATAATTGCTGTTCTGAAGGTGGATCTGTGCTAAGAAAGAATGTCCCTCACAGAGCAGAGCCTTATCTCGAAGCTTGGCAGCAAGAGCAAGAGCCTTTTGCCCTTCCTGTAGTGCCTGAGGGAGATGTCCCTCACGTTGCATAATGGACCCCAGTGCAACATGGCAACGATGGGCATCATCATAGAAGTTCTGATTAGCACAAAGATCAATAGCCTGATTAATGAAGTCACAAGCCTGTTTGGTGTTACCCCGGAGATCTAGCACAAGTCCAAGATTAAGATAAAGACGACATCGCATCTGGCAGTGCTCTGAGGTTCCAACTTCACCCTTCAAGCTCTGACAGGTGACAAGTGCCCTTTTGAAGGCCTCCTCAGCCTCATTAAGAGCCTTTTCTTTCTCAGCTTGACTCCCAGCATCCTCTGACTGCTGAAGATGAGTTCGGCCAATGGTCGCATGTGCTCGCTGCTCCTCCACCAAACTACCTGCTTCCTTGGCCAGGCTGAGATGTTTATTCTGGTGGTTTAAGGCGAGCTTCCACTTGCCCATATCACAATACACCTCACCCATTCGGCGGTGGGAGACAGCCTTCCCAACCACATCCCCAAGAGCCTCACACAGTGCCCCTTCCTCACGATGTTGGTCCAGTGCCCCCTCATGGTCTCCAATCCGCTGCAACTCCTGCCCCAGCAAGTTGCAAAGGTTGGCCACTTCACGCAAGTTGTTCTTGCTGAGGGCACGACGCTTCTCACGCTCCAGCTGTGCCACCTCACTCATCTTGAAGCTCTTATACCAACTCACATCTGGAAGCATGTGTCATGTAAACACACCATCCTTTGTGCGTAGCAAGCTCTTCTTATACATATGCTTTTTTTTTTTTCACTTGTAATTCTGCAGTAAATTATACAGAAACACTACATATTAAATTTCCACTGCTACTTATATGCTAATTTTGTCATTTCACCCAGCTTACAGCACCAAATGTTTGGAAAAAGTGGTAATACTTTTGAACACATCCCTGACATAAAGAAGACCATTATGCCACTGAGAGAAAGGGTATTGTACATTTTAATCAATCAGGCAATTCTTAGTTACTCCATAAACGAGTGAATCTGGAGTCAGTTCAGGGGTAAAGGAAATACGATTAGGACACAGCAAAAAGGCAATGTGAAGATCAAACACAGTATATAGATTCATATTCAAAGTGACACAGGAGGCTTCATAGCACCTGTTCCTTATCCATTTATTTTACATATTACAAGTATACAGTAAACTCTCAATTATACGTCATCGAAACATCCAGCCCAACGCAATACTGTATCCGGCGCTGCTGGCTCATTTCTATTAAAGAAATATCCGGCGCCGAAACGGAATGTAACTGGCGGTTCTATGAAATAACCAGCATTGAGGCATATCAACCAGCAAGTAACTGGTAGCCAACCGGCATTGTATTTCTGTACTGTATCATTATTTTATTGTATATTATGCTTTGTTTTCATCTTTTACTCATGGGAAAATTTTTAGGATAAAGGGTCAAGATCGACAGTAACACAATATCCAGCTCAACGCCAAATGTTTAGTTGATGGTGGGTAGTACTGCATGCAACATACAGCATTTCACGTTATTTGGCATAGGGCTTGGCTGAATTACAGCGGATAATTGAGACTTTGCTGTACCTTGACTTCTCTATCATGCTCTTCACATTACTTTTAAAACTGATACCAGTATAGATTTTGTCAACAGGATACTGAAGTGTACTGTACAGTATGGAATAGACTACAATACTCAGGATGAGATGTTACAAAACCTCTAAAGCTACATAGAATGCTGCTGTCATTCTTGTGGCCCCAGACTTATCTGGACATATGCCTGGTGGACTGCTAGTTTAAGCTGTCCTCCTGCAGTCCACCATCACTCTTTTGAGGGTCATGGAGGCAGGTGAGGAATGCTTGTAAAACAAGGCAGAGAAGCAGCCTGGTCATATCGGTGCCACCACATGAAGGTTTCCCTCTTCAGAACCATCAAATAAAATATTATCTATCTATTGCCAGATGCTGTAATCCCGTAAGGGGTGGCCACAAACAAATCGCCACCATGTTCCCCTGTCCCCTGCCATTTCACTGCCCTGTTCCCATCTCACACCCCCCTCTCTCATATAACTCTCCACTCCATCCCTCCATCTCATCCTTGGCCTCCCCTCCCTCTCCCCCCCCTCCACCTCACTTACATACACTCTCATTGTCAGCCTCTTGCTCTCCATCCTCTCCACATGGCCAAACCACCTCAATGTGTTTTTCCTAATGCTTCGTATCACATCCACATCCACACCACAACAAACCTTCACTTCCTCATTTGTCAATCTGTCTCTCCAGGTGACTCCACATGCTCCTCTCAAATAACTCATATCCACTATTCTCACTCTTGACTTGTGACCCTCCAACAAGGTCCAAACTTCACTTCCATACGTTAGAGTTGGTATCACAATACTGTCATACATTAACTTTTTCATTTCCATGCTCATTTCCCTGTTTCTTAACACTGCTTTCAAAGAACCAGCAACCTTTCTTCCCTGTTGTACTTTTTCAGGCATTTCACCCTCTAAACTTCCATCCTTACTCATCACACCACCCAAGTACTTAAAAGGCACTCAGAGTTTCAATTTCCTCATCATCCAACCCCACTGTACATTTGGTGACTTCATTTCTCTCGAAGACCATAACTCTCCTCTCCCCTATGTTCGCCTTTAGCTTCCATTTCTTGCACACTCTCCCAAACTCATTCACCAAGCCTTGCAGCTCCCCCTTCAACTTCACTTAACAACATAGTACCATCTGCAAACAACAGCACAGGGAGTTTCTAAACACTGCCCTCTCTCATTAGGACTGCTCCAACATCCACTGCCCTACCTTGTAACTCTTTTATAACCCCATCCGTATACAGACTGAACAACCATGGAGACATGACACATCCCTGTTTCAATCCAACCTTCAAACAGAAAAATCCATTCAGTTCACTGTCCACACGCACTGCAGCTTTAGCACCCTCATACATACTCTTCACGGCATTCAACAACTTCCCATTTACTCCATATATTCTTAATACTTTCCACAATCCTTGTCTATCCACCCTGTCATATCACATAAAATTCATCTATCTATCTATTGCCAGACGCCTAAATCCCATAAGGGGTGGCCGCAAACAAACAGCCTCCATGTCGACCTGTCCCCCGCCATTTCACTGCCCTACTCCCAGCTCTCATCCCCATCTCTCATATACCTCTCCACTCCATCCCTTCATCTCATCCTTGGCCTCCCCCTCCCTCTCCTCCCTCTTCACCTCACTCACATACATTCTCTTCATCAGTTGCTCACTCTTCATCCTCTCCACATGGCCAAACCACCTCAATGTGTTTCTCTTAACACTTTCTATCACATCCACATCCATATCATAACGCTCCTTCACTTCCTCATTTGCCAGTCTGTCTCTCCGTGTGACTCCACATGCTCCTCTCAAATAACTCATTTCCACTGCTTTTGCTCTTGACTTCTGTCCCTCCAACAAGGTCCATGCTTCACTTCCATACTTTAAAGTTGCTATGACAATACTGTCATGTAGTAACTTTTCACTTCCATGCTCACTTCCCTGTGTCTTATCACTGCTTTCAAGGAACCAGCAACCTTTCTTCCTTGTACCCTTTCAAGCACTTCATCCTCTAAACTTCCATCCTTACTCATCACACTATGCATGTACTTAAACACACTCACCTTTTCCATTTTGTCCTGTTCCAACCTCACTGTACATTCACTGACTTCACTTCTCTCAAAGACCATAACTTTACTCTTCCCTCCATTCACCTTTAGATTCCATTTCTTACACACTCTGTCAAACTCATCCACCAAGCCTTGCAGCTCCCCTTCATCTTCACTTAAAATACAACACATAAATACAAAAGCAACTAACCTCTTGCAAGACTATGGTGAAGCAGTTATCCAGATTATCCAGACTGTGAGCACACTTGATTATGTACAAGCTTCTCCACTCCAAAACTGGGATGGTTAACTGTACACTCACACTCCTGGGGACAATTTAAAATAACATCAGATGCTGCCAATATATTCACCGGTATTTTGGTTCATGCGACTCAGATCAAATAAAATTCAACGATGCCATGTTTCCTCTTAAGAAATCCCCTTGCTGAGATCCGTCATGGCACAGCTGATGTATTCTATGGACAGGGAGCTAAACCTAGTCCCAGAATCATGTAAGTACTTTCCTACAGCTAGCCTACTGGAAGTCTGTGGGAAAAATGAAATACCATAAGTGCAATAAAATTTCCAACAATGTGTGAGTTTCGGCATGAATTCTATCTCTGTTTACTTGTGCCTGATGTAAATGGCAGCTGCCAATAAAATTCTTGCCCTCCAAGGAAAATAGGGGCCCAAGGCTAGGCTACTGTAATCTACAACATTTACCGGTAGGGAAGATCGACCTATGTCCCATGTAGCATTTTACATGATTAAAATAAAAACTCTGGTCATCTTTACAACCTGAGCCATAATGGTAACAAATGAAATGTTCAAACGTTCATTTACTCAAATGCAGAGTAAGCTTAACAGTACAGAGTCAATAGTTACTAACTATGCTAAAGTGGTACTATGGTTCTTTAACCTTAACCTGGCCCAAATTTTTGTCTTTTTGCAGATTATTTCATGTAGCTCAGTGGCCGAGTAAGAGAATAATACAGTTCTACATCCTTTACATACCAGTGGATTGTTTCATGATTAGTATCATATTCTAGTATTAATTTCTTGCTAAAACTCACCAATCAGGAAGGATAAGAGCAATTTCCTTTAATCTGTGAGCAGTTTGGTTGATGCCTCTGTAGGCTCCGTCCTGTTTCTCTTGTGAGGACACAGTTCTGAAGCAGTAACAGTAACATTAGACTGCCAGTCTGAGAAAACACAGGTGAATGATTTCACAAACACAGCAGGTAAGTTGCAGATGAATAATGTGCAAGAGATGGAGGAGAACTTAAGGTAAACAAAATAAGGGCAAATGAGATTAGATAATTTATAAACTGTACCAGTACTGGAAAAAAAAAAATACTAGGAACTTGAATGACAAGTGGATGATTGCTGGTCATTCAAAGGGTAAGCAATTCACAGGTCTCGTATTTTGATCTCTCTATTTCTCTTTTTCTGGATCCTACCTCACTTCATCTTTAGGTGTAAAAGAGCAGTCCTAGAAACTACCCAGATGAGCCCAAAAGAAACCAAATAATAAACAAAAACCCAAATGAAGGAGGAAAACCTACACACACCAAAATAAATGACTGAGAAAAAAATGAATCTACATAAATACTGTACCCAAATCAAGAAAAAATTAACAAAACCAAATAAATACGGTATCCAAATGAAGGAGAAAAGACTCAAATAAACCTAAAATAAATACCAAAATGACATTTACCTTTAGATTCCGTTTCTTACACACTCTCCCAAACCCATCCACCAAGCCTTGCAGCTCCCCCTTCATCTTCACTTAACAACACAGTATCATCTGCAAACAACAGTACTGGGAGTTTCCAAACACTGCCCTCTCCCATTAGGGCTGCTCCAACATCCACTGCCCTACCTTGTATCTCTTTTATAACCTCATCCATATACAGACTAAACAACCATGGAGACATGACACATCCCTGTTTCAATCCGATCTTCAAATAGAAAAATCCACTCACTTCACTATCCACAGGCTCTGCAGTCTTAGCCCCCTCATATATACTCTTCATGGCATTCAACAACTTCCCATCTACTCCATATATTCTTTCTTAATACTTTCCACAATCCTTGTATATCCATCATGTCATATGCTTTCTCCAAATCCATGAAGGCCAAGTACAACTTCTTTCCTTTCGCTAGAAACTTTTCCACTAAAGATCTAAGAATGAATATCTGATCTACACAACCTCTTCCCTTCCTAAAACCTCCCTGTTCTTCTCCAATTAATTCCTCTGTTATTTCCCTAACACTGTCAATAAATATCTATCCTACCATATACTTTTCCCATTACACTAAGAAGACAAATGCCCCTATGATTACCACACACTTCATTTTCTCATTTTCCTTTCTACAGGGGAATAATTATACCTGACTTCCAATCATCTGGGACTCTCCCTTCCTCCCAGGCCAATCTGCACATCTTCCACATCCATTCTACTACTATCTCTCCCCCATGTTTCAGCATTTCACCACACTCCATCAATTCCTGAGGCTTTCCCCATTTTGACTTTCTTCACTGCTTCCACAACTTCCATCCTACTGATTTCTTCTTCTCTTCTCACATCCAAACCTGACCTAGCAATTTGTCCTAACCTAAGAATTTAACCTAACTTAACCAAGATTCAAGTAAGTTATAGGAACCCCGTCATTACAAATGTTCATAATGCATAGAGAAATGTGGTGATATCAAGGGGAAAAAAGTCAACAGAAAACAATTATTTACCATCATGGAAACAGAATAATAGATAAGAAAACGAAGTAAAAGTAACTGAATTGGTAGGGTCCTTCTGCTGCTTAAAGTAAGATAAAGCATAGATTTACCTAAAAAGAAGAACCATGAGAACTCACTGGCAAAAAATAAATAAATACACACCTGCAGCTACTGAACCAAAGTTAATATATACAGTATCCTGTTTGCTTATTACTACAAAGCAAATAAAGAAGCATTATGGTGTGGATGTGATAGGAACCGTTAGAAGGAACACACTGAGGTGGTTTGGCCATGTGGAGAGGATGGAGGGTGAGAGACTGATGAGGAGAGTGTACGTATGTGAGTGAGGTGGAGGCCGAGGATGAGATGGAGGGATGGGGTGGAGAGGTATATGAAGGGGGTGTGAGTTGGGAGCAAGGCAGTGAAATGGCAAGGGATAGGGCGATGTGGAGGTGATTTGTTTGTGGCCACCCCGTACGGGACTGAGGCGTCTGGCAATAGAGAGAGAGATAGAAATAAACAGTATTTCACTTTCATGGGCCCATCAAGAGCGTATAGGGTTGTGGGTAGGCTGCTCAGGGCAGATACAATCTCATTTAGTTTCATAACACCTAGCGTAGTCCATCGTAACTTTAGTAGGGATGGTCATACCTCAAATGGCCACTTCTCTGCTGTGGATGCATCTGGATACTTGCATTCCGACTAAATGCAGGCTATATTCTCTTACCAAAACTAATTATATGAATCTCTGGCGTATAATAAGGCGAACAGACGCCAGAAAACACGTAATCCCTAACCATAACGCCACTCCCTGGACTTGGCGGCACTTTGTTTGTTGATAAATTGATACCAAAACATTATAGGACTACGAGACTCTCTTAAAATTACACACCTGTGGAAAATTTATGCTTGTGATATATAAAAGGTCATAGTTTTCCTTAACTGTTTAAATCAGCTATGAAAAGAATATGTTCCCATGCCGTGTATCTTACAGTCCAAAATTATGTTTAGTACTGTTTCTATCTGAAGGCGAACTGGCGCAGAAAAGGTGAGAGAAGGTAAGCACACTCCTAGCAATTTGGTCATTTATGAAACACTGGTAAATACTAGTTTTTATCACCCTTCATCCCGCAGTACATCCTTCTGAAGGCAAATTAGAGCCGAGGGAGGGTGAAAGACGTAAGTAAGCCACCCCCTCCCCCTCCTTTTTAATGAAATACTGATACCTTTTACTTGTGCCCAGCCTAGTCTTGTCTCAATCGAAAACAAAATTTGAGTGTTTTTCCACACCTACGCGCTCCCACTTTTAAAAAGGTATTACGTCACACATCAGGGACGGATCCAGGAATATTTCTGAGGTGTTTCCCATATCACTTTTCAGTGTAATGAGGGTTTTGTATCCCCTTTCTCCCAACCAGCTAAGGAACGTTTGTCAACCAAGAATGGTTTGACATTTGTATGGGAAAAATAAGCATGATGGCCAGAGAGACATGCAGTATACGAGTATGTATGCAAAGTACCATTTACTAATCTTCAGTGTAATAATGCGGGGATGTTGCCCATGAACACGCTTAATGAGAAACAAATGGAGGACGAAGAGAAACATAAGATAGATGTCTACTCGTATCATCATACTTGGCTCGCGCTGGGTCCCTTACAAAGCTCTGTGAGTCTTAGAAACTTTGGTTATTAGAATTGCGACACTACATTGCAACCGGGGGCTTTCATCGTGCATCGGATTTCACCAAAGGTTCGACTGAGCTTTTTAAGATGTTCATTTCGTTATTCGCAAAAAAATAAAGAAAGGAAACAACCCGAATGTTTCCTTCTATTTAGTAGAGTAACCAAAACCATGTAGCAGAGTAACCAATCCGCAGGACAAGAGTACACGTGAACGAATCATTTTGAGTTCCCGTCATCCAGCCCACACCCGCACCCCGAAAGTGCCCCTCTCCTGTTAAACGTTCGAATCACGGCCTGCGTATCGTATCAGAAAGCTTAGACCGCTTCCAGAATACAATGACAGCCAATTTTTGCCCCTGCGACTCATCCCTTCCATCCAGCAAGGCCCGTCGTAACAGTGAAACCGCTGGCATGTGTACTGTGTTTTCCTCTCGTCTTATTTCCCATCCTCCACGATTCTCGCAGACATTATATAATTTTGCTGTGGCCTCAGGATCATCGCGTTTTTCATGTAAGGTCAGTTAAAGTGAGAAGATACAGTTGTTTAGCCTGACAGTGGTGTTGGAAAGAGTTTGGTGATGAGAGAAAGCGGTAGGTGTCATGGTGGTGAGGTGTCGTGGATGCGATTACTCTTCTGTCAGTGCTTGTTTTATATATAGATATTTTGGGCGCTGTGGCTTTGGTGTGGTTGTGCTTGAAGTGTTTGAAGAACCCTTAGATGATCTGATCGTGTGGAGAGAATGGAGAATGAAAGACTGACCAGGAGGGTGTCTTTTGGTAAAAATGGAGAGAGGAGGTAGACTGTGGATGCGATTGAGGAATGGAGTGGAAATGTAAAAGAATAAGGGTGGTGTGATTTGGAAGTGGAGCACCCTGATTGCGGAGAAGAGGATGACGTGGAGGCAGTTTGTCTATAACCACTCTCTCTAGGATTAAGTCTAGATATACTGTACATATAGTAAGTTAAGGGAGATTTTTTTGTATTTTTTATGACTGAAAGCTATTCCATTTATATGTCCATACTAGTTCGATGCCGATCTGTGTACAGTACTTACGGTAGTTCATTCACCTGAACTAGCACAGCGCTTCTCCTTTAGAAGCACATTTCAAGTAGCTCTGTGGCAGAAAAGGGCGATGCTACGGCTGTACATCCTTTCCGTATCTTTTCTTCGTGACTAGTACCATATTGTAGTGCTGCAAGTAAACATTCAAGATGGAGAGATGGCGATACTAAGCCAAGTTAAAGTGAAAAGAATGTAGTGAATGACATGGACAAGCGAGTTAAGGTTGTGAGATGCTGGGTGTTTTGCCTTGATGCTGAGTGGGAGAGGCTGAAGCAGTATTTTATTTTTTACTTATACTTTACATTATGCCGAGAAGAAGGAAGTAAAGGCTAGGATCCTGCAAAGTTGTTCCCTCGAAGGAACATGAAAGAGAAAGAGCCAAATTCAAGATTCATTTAATGCTTCGCGTGTAAGACTGACAGGTCACAGGCAGAGAAAGATAGAGAGGAAAACAGTTCATTCCGATAACACACTGTTTCACATTAATCTTGTTACTTTCAGACCATTTTATTCCACTTAGTGAGGATCTTTTATACTGAAAGTAATAATTAAGGTTCTATCTTACCCCGCCAGTTCAGAAACTCTCTCTTTAGGTTGATAAAATCGTAAGTCAAGAATAACACGAGAAATACGTCTGTGGATTGAAGAGGTCAACGCCAGACCATTTTGCGCACCTCAGGGAAATCCTTAACTGTCTTCCTCAGCCTGTATTTCCTTCTCCCTGTGACCTCCACTCTTAAGCGCAATGTGTCCAGACATCTCGAAATGAAAGGATCTAGCATCTCTCTCTCTCTCTCTCTCTCTCTCTCTCTCTCTCTCTCTCTCTCATTTCTTGGAACAAATTTGCAGGCATCTAGGCTCTGGTTTCTTCTTCCTTTCATTAAAAGTAAGTAAATAAATAAAACTTTCGATATAAAGAACATTGACATAAATGATAAATAAATCCTTCTCTTCACAGGTGTTGAGAGGTAGAATTAATGGGTCACTTCTGGCTGGAGATCCCGGTATACACCACGCACATAATCGTCGCCTCACACAAGGTAAATTATCTCTCATTATCTTCTGTAGAATGATCAGTATATAGCCACAGATTGAGGTGATGGTGGGAGAGATGCAGGTCACGTCACTGTCTTCTGTCTTCACTGTCAATGCCTTGTATCTGTCCTACTCACCTCCTAACCCCCCCACCCTTGGCCTTACTTGAGCCTCCCTTCATCCAGTCTTATAAACACCAAGTTTTTTTCCGTCTTAATGACCTTTGTGGAGTCGATAGCTACTACACACACACACACACACACACACACACACACACACACACACACACACACACACACACACACACACGCACACACACGGACAGTCTGGGTCAAAAGTTGTGTTGGAGAGTCTGTGATGGAGAAAATCAAAAACTCCTCCGCCAGTAATATTTCGATCAATCAGTAACTCAGTCAGTCAATCAGTCAGTCAATCAGTCAGTCAGTCAGTCAATCAATCAATGAATCAATCAATCAGTAAGCGCCCTCTCTGTGGTTTGTGATGAGACGGCAGACAGACAGACATGTTTCCCTCAGTTTTTCATATATTAATTGCATCCATATGACGCGGTGGTGGAGGGGGACGCCTTCATGCGGTGGCGACATTACCGGATAGCTTCACTTCCTGGTTGTATAAAAGCCCCTCAGCTCTCCCCCTTGCCCCCGATAGGAGGAGGATGGACAGCAGGAAAAGGTCAACTTCAGCCTGCAGTCCACCGGGCTTACGTTCAGATGAGCCTGTGGTCACAACAGCAGCAGCAACAACAACATCCATAAGACGCATCCTGATAAAATATAATGTACAGAGAGCTTCATCATGTATTTTGCACTCTTAATCTATTTATTTTCTCGCCTCAGACAGTATATGGATTTTATTATATCACTTGTGCCAGTAAATTTGTGAGAACTTATTTACGTAAAATATTTGGCCTGAAAAGAGATCATATAATTTTCTTTCTGAAATCGGTTGCAACACGTATTCAAGCATGGGTGGTTGTATGGGTAATATATTATTATTATTTTCATCGGTTCTGTAAGTCGTGTACATGTTTCCCTAATTCTGCTCTACCCTTGGATTTCTACAGTAGGCTACACCTCAAAGGGAGTAAAATTTAATTGGCTGTTACCATATATATATATATATATACATATATATATATATATATATATATATATATATATATATATATATATATATATATATATATATATATATATATATATATATATATATATATATATATATATATATATATATATATATATATATATATATATATATATATATACAGTACACACACATACATTTTTTTTAGTTATTTTGAGTTGCACTCTTCTAATACATTTTTTCTTGTCTTTTTTTAGGTCAGTTTGTGTTTAGTCACTTCACTACGATGACTTTATTCTTGATATCTCCCAACGATTTTATTTAGAAAAGACATTTGTTTGAAACGGGAATTTATACAGTTTAACTGTAGTGTAGTCTTGACCAGCGCCTGCAGTGCTAGAGGTCGTTCTGACATGAATAATATTTTTTTTCAATAATAATAATAATAATAATAATAATACAAGTCATCGAAGTGGAGAGGCTAAACTTTGCATGGCATCGCTGGAGCAACCCAACCAACAAGATGGCAGCTGGTGAGTGTTGGAATCCTTTTGTTGATGGGATTTTGTTTAGAGCATTGGAATCCCTTCGTTGATAGGATTTGGTGTTGAATGTTGGCATCGTTTTGTCAATAGGATTTTGTTTTAAGTGGTGGAACCTCTTCGTTGATTGGATTTAAGTTTTATTTAGTTGTTGGAATCTCATTGTTGGTAGGATCTTTGTGTGTGTGTGTGTGTGTGTGTGTGTGTGTGTGTTGAAATCCCTTCGTTTGTAGGATTTTGTTTGTAGTTGGTTGTTGGAATTACTTCGTTTGTAGGATTTTCATTTTTCCTTGGCGTTGAAATCCCTTCTGTGATAAGGTTTTGTTTTACTTGAGTGTAGGAACCACATCGTTGATTCAGCAAATGTTATATTGCCTTCACTGATAGGATCTTGCTGATTTTTGCTATTGCCTATTGTCTATTACACACAACGCACCACACCGCCGAAACAATATCACAAATACAGATAACGAGTAATTCAGAGAACAGAAAACAGATGGAAGAAAAAGGCTGACAAGAGAGAGAGAGAGAGAGAGAGAGAGAGAGAGAGAGAGAGAGAGAGAGAGATCGCTTTCTTTCGACAGCTATGACTCAGTTTTACGTAACCATGGCCGTGCCGAGTACCAATCATGCGCAGGTAATCTTGCGTGTTGCCTTAAAGCGTCTCCCTCATCTTGTTTCGTGACGTAATCGGATGTGGACTTTTTTAAGGGGTAACCAGCGTATAAGTGTGTGTGTGTGTGTGTGTGTGTGTGTGTGTGTGTGTGTGTGTGTGTGTGTGTGTGTGTGCTCGTTATTATATTCAACTATAGTACATTTAACCTAACAAAGACCCCTGACCCTATTCAGCTCAGTTGATGGCCAGTTGTCAGACTGGAGGGTCGATTTGATTAGTAACCAAGGAGACTCATAATTTCTGCCTCATTATTAAAGCTCGTCGAATTTCATGCACCCACTGCTTAGTATTGAAGTTGGGAGTGTGTCCCAGTTGCGGCAGGCGAAGACAAACCGCCTATAGGTAAGCTGTTAATTAAGAGTGTGGTGAATGAACGAGTGCCAATCATGCAGTGGTACTCATCTCCAGCGTCTCTCTCTCTCTCTCTCTCTCTCTCTCTCTCTCTGAAGGGGTGGCAAGAGCAGCTTCATGGGAATCAGTGGGTATTCCCTGGAAAATCTGTGGCGGCCAGGTATGTATCAGTGGAGAGGGCATGTTAAGCTGAATAAAAATCTTCTGGATATAGCAATAAAAAGAGCAGCTAAGTTTTTTGTCGTGGTTAGAACTTAGAAATGGCAGAAGAATGCAGCGTCCTTGGGAATGTGTCCAAGTTATCTTACACATGCCCTGAATGACTAACGGGACAGACCAGATGCCAAGTAGCTGCTCTCGCTAGATCTGCTCACTTCCATCGCGTACTTCCATTTCGAGACTATATTTAGTGCCTCGACACAAGAAATCTAGCACACTTTTTTAATGCGAAGGTTTATCGGTATTCTAGAAATCTTAGTACTTTTTCTGTCCAGGAATATTTATACTTAGCATTTTTTCAAAGCCAAGTTTAGCGCTTTCGGAAGGTACCACACGTTTCCTACCAGTGTTGCTTGTGGCGGTGAAGTGATAAGGTGGTGTGCGAATGGTCTCTCTCACGCGTTTTTATCTGTCACGCCTTTTATCAGCTAATTTTATATAGGCTCATGTGGTCCAGTGATGTGGTGTTTGTGACAATAATAACTATCAATTGTACACACCTCCAGTTCATTCATTTGAACTAGGTGCAGAATTTCTTCCATTTGTAACTTACTTCACGTAGTTAAGTGACAGAATAAAACAATACTATACAGCTTCGTCCTTTCCAAAGTACTTCTTCGTGACGAGCATCATATTCCAGTGTTATTACCCGTAGCCCAGTGACAGAATAAGACAATACTACGGCACTACGTCTTTTACATGGCACTTCTTCGTGATTAGCATCATATTCTAATGTTAATATCCTGTTACGGCCAAGCATTCAAGATTGACAGAAGGGGAATTTTACTCCTAGTTAAAGTGAACAGAATAGAATCACATTTTCCATAGTGCTTTATTTTGCATATTACACTTCGATCTTCTTTCGTATATCATTTTTGCTTTTTTTTATTGTTGTAGTTTGCATCAGGAACATACATAAAGCCATTAAGGTGTGATAGGTAAAAGAAAAATCGCTAAGGGAGAGGTGCTAGGCATAGGACACTTCTTAACACTTTTGCCATAGCGATTTAATTTGTTTGTCTGTTTGTGTGTGTGTGTGTGTGTGTGTGTGTGTGTGTGTGTGTTACTTTTTCCTGAGAGTGACATATGGTTTGCACCATAATCATACATAAAGACACTGAGGTGTACTAGACAAAATAAATCGCTAAGGGAGACATCTAAGCCATGAAGAACACGGACTTATTAGTGAACGTGACATTTTTATATATACTTCGTGGAAAATACATGTTACAGGAAGTTTGCTTGGGAAAAACTGTGCTGTTTTCTGTGATAATGTGTTTGCCGCGTTTAAATCGTTTTCGGGGTGCTCAAGAGGGACTTCATGTGGTGGCACCGATATAACCGAGTTGCTCTGCTGTCCGGTTATATAAACTTCCCCCAACTCCCTATCACCCGAAAGGCGGATGATGAGGTGCAGGAGGAGGGCAGCTTCAGCCTGCAGTCCACTGGGTTCACGTTCAACTTATGGGTTGTGTCTCCTTCTCAGTGTCAATAACTCATTGACGTTCGCATCATCAGTATCTTTCAGCTTACGCCAGACGATTTTATTCAGCAGAGTGTGTGAAAAACGCGCGCGCGCGCGCACACGCGCGCACACACACACACACACACACACACACACACACACACACACACACACACACACACACACACACAGTGTGTGTGTGTGTGTGTGTGTGTGTGTGTGTGTGTGTGTGTGTTTCAGGTATTCCCCGCTGACTTGGAACTCCCGTGTAGCTTACTACTTAACACAATAGAAAAGTTTTCCTATTGTGCTCCCCCCTCCCCACACCCCTTCAACGTCTTGGACAACTCCCTCGGCACGTTTTGGCCGGAAATTTATATGCAGAATTATGGTGGGATTATTTTTACGTGCATTGTAACTGATATATTATTATTATTATTATTATTATTGGTGGTGGTGGTGGTGGTGGTGGTGGTATTATTATTATTATTATTATTATTATTGGTGGTGGTGGTGGTAGTGTGTTGATGGTGGTGGTGGTGGTATTATTATTATTATTATTATTATTATTATTATTATTATTGTTGTTGTTGTTGTTTTTGTTGTTCTTTCTGATGAGAGGAATGTCCAGGAAAAATTCACTACACCATTTTCCTTGTCTCTCTCTCTCTCTCTCTCTCTCTCTCTCTCTCTCTCTCTCTCTCTCTCTCTCTCTCTCTCTCTCTCTCTCTCTCATATTCCCCTGGGCTTCCCCGTTCCTTACTATATCCCACACACTCTTGGACAAGAACGCGCCCGTGTGCCTATCTATCTATTTTCATTATTTATATCCAAGACTATTTAGCTTTTTATCAGTCTATCTGTCAATGTCTTTGTCTGTGTATTTATCTGCCTACCTATCTGTCTATCTGTCTGTCTGTCTGTCTGTCTATCTATGTCTTTCTGTCTGTCAGCCTGTATGTCTGCCTATCTGCCTATTTATCTATCGTATCTGTGTATGCATCTATCTATTCATCTGTTTAAATACCCACCTATCCATCTATCTAAAGGCGGGATATATTTTTTACTCATCAAGGATCTACTTCTCATCTAACATATGCTGAAAGTTTTATATGCTCCTTTCCTTTTCATAAGCATTGTAAAGTCTAGATCGTCGAGAAAATTGCTTGGCTCTCTAATGTTTCGTCAGTTAGGTGAGCAATTTTAGAGGGTCAGAGAGGCTTTTTAGGACCTTTTTTTAACAATTTATTTTGCAAACTGCTCATTAATATCATCAGCATTAGCATCATCATCATCATCGTCGTCATCATCATCATCATCATCATCATCATCATCATCATCATCATCCCAACCTCTTTTCGCACTCAAATATCGGCTGAGGCAGGGTTCAGTGAGCGCGAAAAACCTGATAAGAGGGACATCTATCAACAGCATTCCCACTTAAATGAGCCACACTCTCATTCACTCACTATTCAAGCCCCCGGAATCCTGACTCTACCCCACGGGCATAATTTTCCCCACAACAACGCATGACATCATCTCTCAGCTAGACCCAGTCCGAAGGCCATTACGTCACTGGGTAAAAGCAGGGAAGCCAAATCCACTCCTCTACAAAATTCTTCCAAGCAGCTCGATCCCCTATCAATGAAAAAGTTATAGAGAGAAGAAAAAGAAAAAAACTAAAAAGAAAAAAGAAAAAGTTATTCCCGGCATAGCTGACTCTTCCTTGGTCGCGTCGTCTCTTGCATTTTCTTCGAGCTAACGACAGTCGATTTTATTCAGCTAAAAATGAGTCATAGGAGGCTAAGAGTATTAGGGCTGTCACTGTGCTAACCCTCTCATTGCCGGTACAACTCTGGTACTTTATTCTAGAAAACCCCAGACGACTTATTCACTAAGAGTAAGTCATAAGAACCTGAGAGTGTTAATAACGTGGTATGGAAGGGATGTCAGGGAAGCTCCTAAGGCCACGAGCATGCTACCCTTTGTTTAATGAATAAAGTGTAGGCTATTCGACTCCCAAACCCCCTTTTCCCATTTTATGGCACCCACCCCACCCAGTAACTATTTCACTGTCACTTATAAACCCATTCATCTAGTGCCGTAGCCAGGTCTCCATAAATGTGGGGACGTAAGCGGGGCAAAATCCTACACTGTGTGGACGTAATCAATAATCGGATAATTCTAATGGGTGTCAAGGGTCTGATCAAGGTGCACCCAAGCCCCACCACGCCCCCTTCACCGTAGCTATCCCACTACCTTCACTCCGATGACATCTTACCGGTTTCTTACCTACTTCATCGGAGGTAATGTAATCACCCCTTTTGTAACTTTGTCCACAAGATATCTCAAAAAGTTATTGATGGTTTTCAATGAAATTTTGTAGATATGTGGGTCATGGGATAAGGAAGAGTTGAATAAATTTTGGTAGTGATCTGAGTTGTCTTGTATAGGTTATGAGCTCTCCGAGTGCCTTTGACTTGTTCTTGTTGCCATAGTTGACTTCCTTATGCTTAACTCGTTCCCCTCAATGAAGCATTTTGTATACTTCCTTCAATGCAAATCCCTTCAATCACTTGTCAGCTCACATGCCTTCTCAACGCATCATATTCATATTCTTCATCATTCACGTGTTTTTGTAGGCCTTACTTCATAGTCTAACTCGCTTCGTACGTGACGAAACAAGTAAATTCAGCTGGTTTTTTGGGCTGTACATCAACACCTGTCTTGTTGCTGGAGAAGGACGCCATCACGTGAAGGCACCGATATAGAAGGGTGACGGAGCTGCCCGATCATACAAACGTCTTTAAACTCCTTCCACGTCTATCAGTAGGAGGACGGTGGACTGCAGTAGGACAACTTAGGTTTGCAATCCAGTGGGTTCATGTGTAAACAAGCCTGGGTCAGCAACAATAACGTCTGA
>NC_137021.1:387500-450000 GCF_032717465.1 Coenobita brevimanus
GCTTGGTTTGCACCATATGATAGCCCCAGTCTTAAAGATTTGTTTTTGACAAGTTTCATCACATCTTGGCTTTGCACATGGCCCGTAACACGCGTCAAGTGCAGCATGTCGAAAATCTTCACAAGAGGGCCACAGCCACACAGTTTGTAGCAAAGGCATGAAACTTGGTAGGTAGATAGCCATCAATATACTCTAGGCATCCTCGGGGTGGAAGGCGACATTTCAGTGTTCTCGGATTTAAATGGCCTTGCTCGTACCTCGCCGACAAAGGAGTTTTACTGGTTTTATAACGCCGAAAAAGATGAGAGCAGGTGAAGTTAATGTGCATAATTCCTTTTCGTCGAAAAAATTAGAATATGTGAAGTTGATATAACGGGCGTACATTTATTCTGGTTCCCGGATGAGATGACTTGTGAGACGAAAGAATACTCATATGTGGAGAGAAGAAAGGGCTAGAGCCGAGGGAAATGACCTGATACAGCTGCTTGTATAAAAACATAAAGGAAGGCAAAAAGTCTAATTTGGTAGCAGGCGGACATGAAAAGTATCAAAATTCATGCCAAGTGTCCATATGACACCACTGCATCATCACACTGGCGATCGTTGTTAAAGCTGAACTTGCTACTTCGGATCAACTTGCATTTTCTGAAATTATGTTATCTGCAGTTACAGTTTTCCTGTTTCTTCTTAAACAGCTAAATTTCAAAATGAAGGGTGTGTTTTGTGGGTAACTATAGGTTTAACTTTGCAGTTCTTCTAGAATGTCTGAATTGTAGGGGGTGATGATTACATAGGTCATCCCCCACCCAGTTGCAAGGGGGGATATATTCCCCCCATACCTCTCAGGATCTACGCCCATGGTTGATATACATTTTTTCTACCTGCAAAAGATGGGAGTAGGTGCAATTAATATGCAAATTTTCTTCTTTTTTTTTAATTCATTTTTATCATATCATCTCTTCCACAGGGTAATTACAAAAACTGGAAGCATTGGACAAGGGCACATCAGTGGATATTCTTAGTGTGTTACCCACCCTGTTCAGTACACACTCATATCTTTCCCTATGCCACTAACGTTTATACCCCTGCTCTTCCTTTAACAATACCATCATATTGTAACCATAAACCTGTAAAGAGAGAGCACATTTTTTTTTTTCCTAAAAGAGAGAAAGCATTATATTTTTTCCTGTATCTCCAGACTTGAAACGCAGCCTTCCATACCTAACGAGACTACGTGCCCAAGGAATAATGACCCCCCCTCTAAATACAGTAGGTTAGGCTGAGCTAAAAATAAAGCTTAACTTACTGTGTGTGTGTGTGTGTGTGTGTGTGTGTGTGTGTGTGTGTGTGTGTGTGTGTGTGTGTAACATGATAACAAGTCTGCCATTACGTCCGCAGCCTCACTGATGAGAAACAGGCGCCTTCGTCGACTGTGTACATTACCTGTATCGCGTCACAAACATCAGAAGAACAGGAGTCAGACAGGAACATTATTGTCCCGCCTTCCATAATAAGCAATAGTGTAGTCCAATGATCAGGTTTTTACTTTATTCTTCATTTATATTCTCTTTTATTCAGCGTGGCAGTGATGTCTAGCAGTGAAGAAGTTAATGAAGGCTGTATCTTACCCTTCCAGTTCGAAAATTCGCATCCAAACTTAACATATCTAGTTAACAAAAAAATAAAGAAAGAAAGAAAAAGATGAAAAAGAAAATAAAAATGACATCACAGAGCTTAAGTAGGTATCCTTGCTCTCAATCTTACATTCTGTTTCATCCTAACTTACCCAGCCTCACTTATACCTCATTCTTACGGGTAGTCTTTTAAGAGCCTTTGTAAAGCCCGCGACAACTCTTCCTTGGTGATGTATTTTGCGTATAACACCTTCACACTCGTTTGTATGCTATCTATATTGTTACATACGAGTAGATATTAAGACGTAGTGTGAAGAATAAATCACTACAGAAGATATATGATTATCAGGAGATAGACTGACTATAATAATAAAGATGGGTGATAAGCGGAAGGTTAAGATGGAAGGTAAATTGAATGAGAGAGACGGTGGTGTGTGAAAGAGGAAATGCATGAGATAAGGAGCATGGGACCAGAGGATGACGTAAACAATGAGCCTGCAGACCTCTTACTACCACCACTACTGTTATCACTACTGCCACTACAACTGCCACCACTACTACCACCACCACCATCACCACCACCATTACTGCTGCTGCTGCTACTACTACTACTACTACTACTACTACTACCACCACCACCCTGATACCCACTCTGCCCCACCCACATCACTATCAAAACCGCCAGTCTAACAAAATCTAACCTCACCCTCATTCACTCTCCACTCAGAATCCTAACTCGACCCCATAAGCAAATGCGTCTACAGTATACTAACGCGCTTCATACCACCCGTCACCTGAAGTCATTCCCACGACTCTCACTTTACCGAAAACAAAATAGAAGAAAAAATATAATGAAAACAGTGGTGCCAAATCCTTGTTATTCACTCCTCCGTACTAAATCCTACCAGTAATCGATTGTAGCGCCATAAACAGTGGAGAATTTTTCAATGTAAACCTGAATACAATTACCCAGGTGCACCAGCCACAGTGATAAGGTTAATTAATGCTTATGTTCCTGTGTGCGGTAATATCCCAGTGTTATCACACCTTACCTGGAGTTCCCATCATCATCATCACCATCATCCGGTTAATTCAGCTGATAAGATCTCTTCAATCCGTCAACATGGTGTCAGCTTTTTTTTTCTTTTTTTTTTTTACTGGTTGGCTTTGGAGAGTATTATCGTTGGTTTTTATATATTTCGTGATATATTTCCCTCATCGATTTATTTAGCCTAAACTATCCTCTTAAATGTTACATATATAGCGCATGTTGATACTAAAAGATATAAACAACATTCCGAGGACATGTCAGAGCATGAAGTTGTTTGGATGAATTATATACGAAAGAATAAATGACAAAGGTTTGGCTCCCCCCCTTCCTTTATTTTTTTTTCACATGATAGTCAGAGGATTGACTCTGACAGGTGTATATGAAGAGCACCTGTAAGAAGAACACCCCCCAGAATATGTGTAGATGGTTTGGTCTGTGAGGTGGAAACAGGATTCCAGGGGCTTGAATGGTGTGTGAGTGAATGACAGGCCCATTTCATTTGACAATGTTGATAGGTCTTCTTACGTCCCCTCATTTTCTCTGTTTTCCGACTCCTCCCTCACCCCATCCTTAACTGGGAGAAGACTTCAAATTGATGACAATTATGATGATGGTGATGATGATGAGTAAGCAAAATAAATCGCTTAGAAAAAAGTGTTACAAAATCTCTTATGCAACAAGAATATGACTCATTGTTACCGGTACCTCTCCCGCTCTTTACAGTTGATTCATGTCAAGTATTACTACGCTCTTTTCACCTTAGCTTAGATTTAAGTCTTTTCCCTGCATATTTCACACCGCCAGTTGCAGAAAAGGAAAATGCTGCAACTCTATATCTTTCCATTGCACTTCTTCATGACATGCATCATATTCTACAGTCGTTTCACTATAACTTGGCTCAGATTTTCGTTTTGCATCTCATTTCATGTCTCTCAGTGGCAGACTAAGACAATACTGTGACTCTACGTTCTTTCCTCAGCACTTCATCGTGACTAACATCATATTCTAGTGTTACTCTATTGCTACGACTCGTTATTCACTGTGAAGGGATAGCAGTTTTGAGCCACGTTTAAGTGAAAAGGATGTAGGACACGATAACAATGTGCTTTAAATCGGCATCTAAATGACAGACGCACTAAAGAGTCGGAAATTGCCCATTCTTGTCTGCTGTGTGGGTTTAAATGACAGTATACTGCCCCTCACTGTCCCTCACGCCACAACACCCACTTATCTCATGCACTTCACCCTCACAACACATCCACCTCACACACCCTGCTCTCAGCACACTTTGTCCTCACTCCGATACCATCCCTCACACCACAACACGCTCCACATCTCATTCTTGCCAAGATTCTTGCAACACACTGCCGTCACTCAAACACCCCTTCACGCCACAACACACACTACATTTCAGCCTCACAACATGCTCTGCCCTCACTGTAATAGCGCCTCACATCACGACACGAAATTTAATTAGAATAGGCAAACATGCATCTAGATAGACAGACAGAGAGATAGAGAGACATATATAGATGTAGATATAAAACTTATTTTATATTGTATTATGACTGGGTATTGTGTACTCTACTTTGTTCTACTGTATTTTAATTGTACATTGTGATTGTATGGTGCCAGCATTACAGTATATAAAACACTGAACAAACTATAATATTAACTCATAATTACTAAAATAACTGACATTTATTATTATCAGCAGTTATTACAGAATTCTTAAATACTATATATATATATATATATATATAAACTGGGAGACTGAGAGTCGAGGGCGTTGTCTTTTCCTCATACCAGAAGGCAGAATGAGGCAGATGATATGAGCGACTTCTATGTATAACACGAAAAGAGGGCAGCATTAGACAGGAGATAGATAACTATCAATGAGGAACCTGCAGCATTTATTATAAGGGACTCTATAGTTCGCGCACCTTAACCTAGCAGATATTTTCATTTCTTAGCTTATTTCCCGGAGTTTATTGGCAGAATATGACAATTCTACGGCTCTACATCCTTTCCATAGTCCCTCTTCGTGACATTACCATTTTCTAATGCTAATCTCTTGTTACAGCTCAACATTCAAAGTGAAGAGATTGCAATTTTAGGCCAATATAAAGTTGACAGACACATTCTTAAATGATTAATGAAGGCTTATCGAATTTCACGCAATCATCACTAGTAGACTACTGAATTTGTGTGAACGACGCAGTTACAAGTAAAATCAAACTAACTAACAAGTGAAGAAAATGTATAACGCAAGAGTGAGGCTTAAAGGTGGAGTCACACTGGGCAAAAGTGGCATGTTAGCCCCCTTTGCTAGCAGCTTTCATTTAAACTTACCTCCTGCTCTAATTATATATTTCATTCACAGTTAAGAACAGGTGGAAAATTGACATTTAGCTCATTTAAGTCCTTATCACATTAACAAACTTCCTAGCAAGCTGAATCCCACTGACTGTTGGTCATTCGGCTCGCAAAAACGGCTAACGTTAGCCGCTTGCTGCCCAGTGTGACACTGGCTTAAGGGTGATTGCATGGTGGATACTAAGGGTGATTGCTGGTGGGTACTAGACACATCGAATTTTTTGCAACACGGTGTAGTATCTAGGTTGTGTGTTGTGACGAAAATCTCTTGTTCTTCTACCCTAACTCGATTTTCATCTTTCAGCGGCTTATATCAGGTAGTTCAGTGACAGAAAAATATGTGTCAGCTCTACATCCTGCCCACAGCACTTTTTGTGGCATTATGTTCGGGTATTAAACAGTTTTTATAACTCATCATTCAAGACGAAGAGATGGCAATAGCCAAGTCAGAGTAAAAAGAGTAGGTTATAGCACCTGGTGAGAGAAAAAAGTGAGATGGAGAAATGAATGAAGGCCCAGACACTTAAACTTAGTGAACAGAGCATCATAATTACTCGATGATGGGAGGAAAGCGAGTGGCGGTACTTCGTTCCCTCTCCACGGACACCACGTCAATCCCAGGCACACCGCAGCAACGCAGCAGCACCAAGCCCGATGTACGATTTTTGAGGCTGGTGAAGGCGGTGCAGGCGGGGCTGGTGTCCGGGGTCAGGAGTCAGCTGGCGGCGGGTCTGAGCGTCAACCACCGAGACCCTGCCCTGGGCTGCAACACGCCTCTCATCTGCGCCGCCGAGTACGGCTTTGTTGAAGCTGTGGTGGAATTACTAGCTGCCGGGGCCACCGTCAGTTTAGCTAATGCCACTGGGGCCACACCACTCCACATGGCAGCCAGTGGAGGCCACGTGTCCACAGTAAAGCTTCTGTTGGCCCATGGTGGCATTGTGGATACACTGGACGCACACGGCAGCACACCTTTACATTATGCAGCACGGGCGGACCCCCAGGAGCCGGGGTGTGGCAGCCTGGCAGGGGTGGTGGAGACGTTAGTAACAGCCGGGGCGAGGTGTGCACTACAGGATGGTGAGGGTCGCCTGCCTATCCATAACGCCGCCACAGCAGGCAATACGGCACTGCTTAAAGTTTTATCGGCAGGCAAGTACAAAGCTACTGTTAACCTTAAAGATAATGAAGGGCGCACACCCCTGCACTGTGCAGTGCTCAGTGCACGCTCCTTAAGAGCCGTAGAGGTGCTGCTGCATTTGGGTGTCAATATTGATGCTTGTGACACACATGGATTCACGGCCTTACACATGGCTGCCGGCAGGAATGTAAACCACGTGGATGATGGGTTTGACGGTGCATGCGTGGACTTGTTGCTTGGCCACGGCGCCTCCGTCACAGCGTGCACTGCCGACGGTAACAACGCCCTTTCGTTGGCGCTGCAACGTACTATGTGGTGGGGTCGCCCGGGAACCAGAGACCACATCCTACACACGGTCCATCAGCTAGTGGCTAAAGGCAGTAGTGTACAGGACGGGTTTGCTATGTGGCGGATGGTGGAGAGCTTCCCATCCCTCGTGCCTGCTGCGTTAAATCGATCCTTCAGCACCAATACCTCCGCCAGGGACTCCCAACACCTCCACCTCAAGTTAGACTTCAACCCACTTCTCGTCAACCACAAAGAATTGCAGCTGCTCCACCGTCAGTCTCTACTGGCACCCAAGACTGAATTACCACCCCTACTGGAGCAGGAATCTGAAGTCGCCATGCTGCACTACATTCTATCCGAGGGTCGCAAGAGTCTCCTTCTCCACCCTCTCTGCCACTCCTTCCTTCACTTAAAGTGGTTGAAAGTCCGCAAGTATTTCCTGGCCAACGTCGTTTTCTACCTCTTGTTCGTGCTAAGTCTAACAGGTTTCCTTCTCGCTTCCGAAAACTGTCCCGATGATGACCCGGCTCCCACTTTCAATAAAGACCTGACTCCCACCTCCAACACGACTTCTCCCGACACCACGACGGAGGCCAACACTGAAGGAGGTGGAGGATCGTGTCGGTGGGCTGGTGAGGAGGCTGGGATTGTAGGATTGACATGGTGGTGCCTGGTAATATTTTCAGCACTACTAGACGTGCGTGAAGTGGTCCAGGTGTTGCAGAAACCACTATACTACATACGGAACCTAGGAAACCTTTTGGATGCTGCGCTGGTGTTCTGTGTTCCGCAGTTGCTAGTGGTTGGGGGTTCCACAGGAGGTGCTACGTGCTGCCTAGCTGCCTGGCAACAGAGGGTCAGTATCAGAATGAATAGTAACAAAGCATAATATACCGTAGAATAAGCTTATCCTCTCCTATCCTATATTACCTTACCTATCCTAACATCCTAACTAACTTTTCGGAAGTAAGCAAAACATATATAACATATCCTGCCCTGCCCTCTCTCTTAACATTTCATATCCTATTCTTCTCTAACTAACGTAGCTTAGCTTAACCTAAGAGAATCTAACCTAGCTGGGCCGTGCACGCGGGAGGGGGTTAACCTCCCATTTGAAAAGAATGAAATATTAGAATGATAATAATACTAAACACGCAACTCATGAATCTGATTATATCCTGTTAATGTTACGAGACTGAAAAATAATAGAAATAGAGCAAAGAAGTTCTACAAAATATAAGAGAACGATTTAAGAAGTTTCACAAATGCCCTAGAATGTTTTGTTGCCGAAGAGAATAAATGGAAGGTCATGGAAGGTTCCTAAAAAAAAAAAAAAAAAATGGAAGCTTCCAGAACGTAATGGAAATTTCTTCCGTGCAGAGTGAGTTAGTTTACGGTCAGAAATCAGCAAGTGATGAAGTGTTTTCTCTTGTTTTTCCGTTTTTTTTTTTGTTTTTTAATAAAAGATGTAAAGTAAACGACCGAATTCTTAGTTTCACTTTCAAGGTTCTGTAGAGTTCAGTATGTAAATTACCCTGAGTTTGTACCCTTTCAGTATTTCAGTACCTAAGTTTACCGTATTGCGTTAAATAGGTTAGTGGGTAATTAAGGCGCTCCAGTCGGATTGAGCCTGTTAAGGTTCACATCCAGGGGGTGGTTGGGGTTTATTGCTCATGTAATGCCACTTAGGGATGAGTGAGGCTGGTCACTCTCATCTTAAATGTCAGGACCAACTTGCATAGCCCCGGGCTCCTACGCTCCTCATCGGGCAACATAGGATTAGATGATGAATGAATGAAATAAAGTGAATAAACTATGTTATGAAAAAATAGTTTTTTAATCCCTCCCCCCTTTCAAAAATCCTGCGCACGACCCTGTAACCTAGCCTAGCCACATCATTTACAGTGATGCCACGAAATCCATTATTCTCTATAGTTTAACATAATTATATCCATTATCTTTTTTAAGACTGCTGCCACACTGTTGGCGTAGACGTGAATAATAGACATCACAACTAATCATTTCTCTGTAAACGGCACAGACACTGACCTCGTTTTAATGGCGATTATATGAAATGAATGGTATATGTTAGTGCATCCGTCCACAGATTGGTGCCGTGAGCCTGATCCTGGCCTGGGTACGATTCATGCTGTTCACCGGTCAGTTCCCCAGCTGCGGGGTGTACATCGTCATGTTCTCCACCGTGGCGCGTAATGTCCTCAAGTTCCTGGCCATGTACGTGTTCGTCCTGGTGGCCTTTGCCCTCGCCTTCCACGTCCTCCTGCGCAGCCTGCCCACCTTCGCCTCCGTTACCACCTCCCTTATCACCTCACTGGTTGGTAACAGATGGTCACCCCTTTTCTGTCCAACTCTACTTGTATAATTATTTCAGGGGTTAACTGGTACTGCAGCCGGTCGGCTCTGGAATTGCCTTTCTCTGGATTTCCTTCCTCCTATGACCTCCATTCTTAAACGCAATGTATCCAGGCATCTCAAAATGAACAGACTTTAAATATGGTGTTTTTTTTTGTGTGTTTTTTTTTTTTCTCCTGGAGGGAAGGTATCATGCTGTATATCTCGCCAGTGGAGCACAGTTTCTTACGCCACTTCACTCCTGGGACTTTTTTTTCACTTCACTCTTGCAACTTTCAGCGACTTATTCAGCTGAGGAGAGATTTTAAAACAGGAGAGTTTGATATAATGTTTTTAATCCCTTAAGTAGCCTGTAAGCCTGTTCTGAATGTAATAAAGTCGTCAGGATGGAGCACAGATAAAACTGAAATAAAAAAAAGGCATTTTATTCAAAGGGTTGCGAAGGGGAAGGCAAATCCTCAGTTTTGACGATTATTTCTGACTACATGAAGAAGATAAAACGTGTCTGGCCTCTCATTTTCTTACTGCATTCTGTAATGTGGGATGCAGGCTGATCAGATCTACTGACCATGGGCTTTTCATAAATTTCCAGAAAAATCTGGGGGTTTGCCTTATATCGTTTACATAGTTTTAAGCAAACAGCTGAAAGATCTTTAACTGATCGTATATTAAATAGGATCCATAATTTATAGACGTGCTATCCTGTAGTAAACAGATCCTCTTGTAATCATTGTGCGTGTCTTAGTTATTGCTGCTGCTGTTGTCGCCCCAGGATTAACTGAACGGGAACATGGTGAATTGCAGTCTGAAGTCCCCTTCTGCAATCCAACATCTTTCCTTCGGAGGACAGAGATAGAAAGCTAAGAGACGTTCGCATGACCAGGGCAACAGAGTTGCTTAGTTATCTTGGTGGCACTGCCTGAAGGCGCCCCTTGCCAGCACCGAATATCCAGCTTGTATTGATGGGCAACAAGCACCCATACATATTTCATAATTAACATAGGACTACATATACTTTTAAGGCAATTTTTCCGTGTTTGCATAGGTCAGTTGTTTATTCATAAGTATGGTGACCATATTTTAAAATGACTCAGTGGGTAACTCACGTGTAGCAGTTGTCCCATCAATGAGGTCTGTATCGGCCACACACCCACGCAGGTGATGATGACTGGTGAGCTCGACTACGAGGCCACCTTCCTCAGCGGCAGCCCACCGGAGTCCCTGGGGCTGACACTGATCATGCTGGTGGTGTTTATCGTTCTCGTCTACATTATTCTCTCAAACCTGCTCGTGGGTCTGGCTGTCAGTGACATGTACGCCATCAGACAGAGGTAACTAGAATGTATTACGTCCACATTAACTTGCCCTCACATTGTAGACCAAACACGAAGCTACCGGCACAATGGCTTCAGGTAGCTGTGTGGTAAATGAGAACGAGGGTTGGGGGAGGAGGGTTTTCCCTCATTATTTTCAGATTATAAGTATAATTTGTCACATTGTTCATTGATCTGTATTGTTACGTGCACACTGCTCGAATGCTACAGCATGGACTGGCTGTGTGTGTGTGTGTGTGTGTGTGTGTGTGTGTGTGTGTGCGTGTGCGTGTGCGTGCGTGCGTGCGTGCGTGTGTGTGTGTGTGTGTGTGCGTGCGTGTGCGTGTGCGTGTGTGTGTGTGTGTGTGTGTGTGTGTGTGTGTGTGTGTGTGTGTGTGTGTGTGTGTGCGCGCGCGCTTGCATGTGCATGTGCGTGCGTGCTTGCATGCGTGTGCATGTACGAGCGCGCTGGCGACACTTTACTGGTGTCCATTCACGCTCCCTGGATTGGTAGGTAGACCTGGGGTTGACACCAGTGGGAGGTAACTGTGGTGACCTGAATGATGCAGTGGCCTTGTATCCTAGGACAGTGGATGAATAACCCATCGTCGCTCAAGGAGGCTCACCAACACCTCCTCCTTAGCCATTCATTTTTGGATACGGCTGGTTAATATAATACTGTACGTTATTCATAAGTGTATGGTGATGTTTGAATGATTTAAGGATCACAACAGAGGATATCAAGGTGTAATAAGCAAAACAAATCGTTTCGAGAGAGGTGTTTGATAGTTTCCTTAACCGACGGGAATATGGGTCCAAGTGATGTCTTTTTGTAGTTTATTTTTGCATCTGCCAATGTTATTTACTTTTCTAAATCTCAGTGGTAGAGAATGAAGTGATAAAGCCTATATCTAACCCCTCCACGAAGGAAAATCAGTCTTAAGTTTGAAAAACTATCTAGAGAGAGCACAGATATCATTTTTAAAATGCGTCTCCAAACAAGAGTTAAAGGCCTAAGTTATGAAGATGAATGACGTCTAGCCCATCATTACCTTTACATTTTTGTCCCCGAATAAACTATCACAACGTTTTGCTCACACTAACATGCTGGCGTGATGATAGAGGGAGTTGCATGAAACATTTTTTATGTGATACGAGTAGAAGCACACAGGAAACAAGTATTAGGAGGAGGAGGGTTACTCTAGGATATTCAGAAAAGAATGAAAAAGCATGGACGACAGGGCACGACGCTGACAGGGGATTTTGGGCTAATTTTTACTTGTTAGTATGCATATGCTGATGACTTCCTGAAACCCATCAGTCTGTCTGTTTGTCTGCCACTCTGTCTACCCATCAGTCTATATATCTATCTATATACAGGTATAACCAGACACCTTAATCCTGGATGGAGTGGCTGCAAACAAAATGCCTGTCACTCTGTCCTCTACCATTGTATTGCTCTCCCTCCAGCTCAGACCACCCTCATTCTTATACATTACTTCTCCATCTATCCACCTCATCGTTGGTCTCCCCCTCATGTTTTCACAGTTCACCTCACTCGATCACTCTCTTAATCAGTTTCTAATTCTCCATGCTTCCCTACAATAAATAGTTGCTATAATATTCTACCTACCCCTTCCCAGGTCTGAAATGCTGCGCCTGACTCGCCATGTGGAGCTCATGGTGCAAGTAGAGGATTTGTTCCGCAGTCGACTGGTTCCACATTGCAGTAAGAACTTCCTCCTTGATTCCATTTCCATTATTGACCCCAATAATCCACCTTCTATGGAAATTGAACCCAATCGCTCTTCTGGTATGGCAGACAGCCTCTTCCTGTTGCTAGTGCAGATTGTTGGAGGAAAGCAACTGCTGCAGAAGCTGTTTGAAGCAGTAATATCAGGTTTCATTCCCCCTAAACCCCAACCGGCCCTCCCTCGGCAGCTAGTAGCCAATATTTTGGATGTGGCTCTCAGAGAACATGAAATAGACAAGTGGGAGAAACTGAAGCATTCGAGAGCAAAGCAGGGAGTGCCTGGACAACTCCGTCCTCAGGTGCCACCACAGGCACCCCCACCAAGCCCTGCCACATTGATTCGCCACCCCTCTCTCTCTAAGATGATGCCTTGTGTGACACGAGCGTCATGGCGTCGTACCCTTAATAATGACATTGACTGGGAAGATGATCTTTGTGATGCACAATATGGCTTGCCTACCTGGCCTCCTCCTCATACAGCTCCACCTCACCTACGCCCGACTGCTAGAGACCTCAACATACACCTGGAAGAAGTGCGGAACCTAGTGCTGAGGCTTCAGGATACTGTTGAGTCTCTGGCTGTGACAGCACCTTATTTTCATGCACATTATCCCCACACTTCCTTCTCTCAACAACATTCCCAGACTCATATCCACCCGCCAATGACTTCTCTGTCAACACAAATGGCTCCAAACCAGAAAGCAGTGGCATCACCACATCCAGGCATCCCTTTAAGTTCACACATACTTAACCACCCTTCATCCATATCATTCTCTGCATTAGCAGCAACACAGAAAACCGCTAAACCTACACCCACTTCTGCTCACCTTCCATCTTCAGGACCTACATCTATAACCAGCCCCACAGTCCTACCCTCAGTTGCCATACTTCAGTCCTCCACAATACCTGCACAGACATCCCCCTCCTCCTCCACCATACTTCCACACACATGCCCTTCCTCCATATTCACACACCTTTCCCCCTCTGCCACACCCTCGCATGCATTTCCCTCCACCATACCTCCACACACATACCCCTCCATCATACCCCCACACACATACCCCTCCAGCACACCACACATACACCCATCCACCATACCACCACATACACACCCATCCACTGTATCTCCACACACACATCCCTCCACCACACCACATATACACCCATCCATCATACCTCCACATACACACCCATCCACCGTACCCCCCCACACACACCCTTCCACCACACCACACATACACCCATCCACCATACCTCCACATACACACCCATCCACCAATTTTCCACATACACATGCATCCACCATACCTTCACATACACACCCATCCACCATACCTCCATCCCATTCTACCACACCCCAACACACATTCCTCTCCACCAATCCACCACACACAGCAATGCCTCCAGTTGCACCAGAACCTGCACAGAGACCCTCACCTCTTCCAAGTGTCCTTCCACAACTATCTCCATCACCTAGTCTAGTTGACTCTCCACAATTACCACCCTCACCTCCACAGTAACATTAGTATTCTTTTTCACCAGCTACATTCATCAACAAAGGAACACATTTAGCATTCAGCATCACCTAATGTAGTTTATCCACTAAAACCTTACATTCACATACACCACCACATGAACATGTTTAGCATTCTCAGTTAACTAATCTAGATTGCTCTCCACATTCACCAGCATCACATGCACATTCACCAGCAAAGGAACACATTTAGCATACTTTATCACCAGTCACGTCTCCATACTCACCAACCTATCCTCACATCCACTGTCACCAACACATGGATATGTTTATCCTTCTCCCATCCATTCCTCTATTTATCTATAGCAAGATACCTTAATCCCAGAAGGGGTAGCCACAAATAATATGCCTTCATGTCACCCTGTCCTCTGCTATCAGGCTGCTATGCCTCCAGCAGTCAGTAACACAAGAACCTATTTAGCATTCTTCTCCACATACAGGCCTGGACAGGGACTCCTTCACATGGCAGCACAGATATGACAGAAGTGGATCTGCCCAGTTATACAAGTTTCTCTCTGTACCTTCTCAGAAGAAAAACATCTTTGGCCTGCAGTCTATCAGTCTCACATTCAGTCGAACTGGGGTTGCAACTGCTACTACTACTCCCATATGTGCTGTAAAAAGTGCCTATTGTACAAAGGACTTTGTTGTGTTTCTAACAGAGTATATTAGTTTGATGCTTGTTACTGATGGTGCTATATATTTTTTTAACATTTGCCAATCATATACGTATGCAGTTCACAAGACGAGTGTATTGCTTTGTTGTTAAAATAATTATGTTTATGGTGGGATTATAAATGGAAAGGAAGGCTTATACCCTTGGCCATTCTTCTCTCAGTTCATACCTGAATAGAGTCTAAGTCAATCCAAAGCTGCTGTATGCTCCCAATAAACATTTCTATACATGAATGAAACTCATCCATTAAAGCAATTTGTGGCACTGTGATACTGAGGGGTTGTACAGTACAATATCTATCTGTGTATTGCCAGACGCCCCAATCCCGGAATGGATGGCCACAAACAAAACGTCTCCATGTCACCCAGTCCCCTGCCACTTCACTGCCCTAATCCCAGCTCACACCCTCCTCTCTCATAAACCTCTCCACTCCATCCCTCCATCTCATCCTTGGCCTCCCCCTCCCTCTCCCCTCCTCCACCTCACTCACATACACTCTCCTCATTAGTCTCTCGCTCTCCAGCCTTTCCACATGGCCAAACCACCTCGATGTATTTTTTGTAATGCTTTTTATCATATCCACATCCACAGCACAATGCTCCTTCTCTTCCTCATTTGTCAGTCTGTCTCCCCAAGCAATTCCACTTGCTCCTCTCAAATAACTCATTTCCACTGCTCTCACTCTTGACTTGTGTCCTTCCAAGAAGGTCCAAGCTTCACTTCCCCCTATGTTAGGGTTGGTATCACAATACAGTACTGCCATGCAGTGACTTTTTTTTTTACTTCCATGCAGCTCACTTCCCTGTTTCTTATCACTGCTTTCAAAGAACCAGAAACCTTTCTTCCTTGCTGTACCCTTTCAAGCACTTCAACCTCTAAACTTCCATCCCTACTCATCACACTTCCCAAGCACTTAAATGCACTCACATTTTCCATTTCCTCATCATTCAACCTCACTGTACATTCAGTAATTTCATTTCTCTCGAAGACTATAACTTTACTCTTCCCTGGATGCACCTTTAGATTCTGTTTCTTACATTCTCTTCCAAACTCATTAAGTACAGTAAACTCTCAATTACCCTTCGTAATTCAGCCATGCCCTACTCTGAATAATGTGAAACACTGGATATTGCATGGTAACCTCCACTGGTTCAACATTCAGCGTTGAGCCGGATATTGTGTACTGTTCGTCTCAACCCTCAGTCCTAAAAACTTTCCCAAGAGGAAAAGATGAAAACTGTGCATAAAATACAATAAAATAATGATACAGTACAGTAATACAGTACCATAATACACAGTAGTACCAGTTGGCAACTACTTACGAGCTAGTTGATATGCCTCAATGCCGGGTACTGCAGAGAAGCACCAGTTATACATCTTGTTTCGGCGTCAGATGTTGCATAATTTTGCCAGACATTGCAGTAATACAACCGAGCCAGCAGCGCTGGATATTGCGATGACAGATAATTGAGAGTTTACTACTCTTGTCGTCTTAGGAGAATTTGTAGCTCCTTTCCCTTAACAATTTACTTTGCATGTGATACCTGTTGCTTATATAATTTTTCTCTGACCACAGATTGCATAAATAACTTTTGTGAGGATAATAATTTGCCATGCACAGTACAGACATCAACTGGTCAGAAAGAGGTGCTAGAGCCTCCACAGCTGGTAAGAATATGGCCCCCTAGACACGAAAGGTAGATGCTAAGGCTCACATCATGCCTTAGAACCATACAGTACTAGTCTCCCCATATTATTTGGCCAGTAATTAAGATGACCTATACAACTTGGCAATATCTATACATTTCAGCAAAACCATGATGGGATAAAAAAACTCAGGGTGAAATAAGAAAGGAAGAAAACACTGCCATAAGGTAGAAAGTATATAGTGAGTTGCCTTTTAAAATTTGCATTTAGTACATAAATAGAATTTTGGATGAAATAAAATAATGATAATAATAATAATAATAATAATAATTACTATTATTATTATTATTACTGTTATTGTTATCATTGTTATTGTTATTATTATTATTTTTATTTTATTATTATTAATCTGGTCTTTTGTTTCCCCAAAACGCCAATTCTTCCACTGGGAATTCACGAGCGCTCGACTCATATACTGCACATTATTTTTACAATTATAAGAATTGTGACATCTCTTATATACAGTACTAACCATGAGTAAAAAAAAAAAAATGTGAAAGTGGCAATAATTAAACCCTACAATCATCCATCACAGTACCTGTCTCCAGGTCATAGCATTTTGAAATGAGAAAGGTTTCATTTGTCTCTTAAAGGGTTCAGCAGAAGAGAGTTGTCTCATGGACAGTGACAATCTCTTACATAACCTAGGGGCTGTATACACAAAAAAATGATAAGAGGAAGATGACTGGTGAATGGCTCCAGGCTCATCAAGACAAAAGGAATCATCTTCACTATGTAACATCACACTGAGTGTGCTGATGGGAATTTCAACAATTCAGCAAGATACCTTGGTTCACCAGACTTAAGAACCTTAAATGTAATAAGACATAGTTTAAATTCAATTCTAGCTTCACTGGTAACCAATACAGCTCAATTAGGAACGGGGTAGCCGAGGTTCTCGGGGGGAGACCAAAGATAAGCCTTGCTGCCCTGTTCAACACAGACTGAGCTTTTGTTAGTACTGTATATTATTTGGAAGCCCAACGCACAATGAATTACAATAATTGACATGAGACAAGGCCACTGCATGGACCAGTGTTAAGAGGCAACATCTATTAAGGAATTTTCTCACAGAGCACAGATGTCTGATATGCAAGTTACACCGTCTGACAACTTGATTAACATGTTCTTTGTAATTTAATTTTGAAATAAAATAAACACCCAGATTTTTAACAGAGCTGACTGGATGAAGCTGTCACACACCAGTGTTCAAAGCCAGGGCATTATCAGTGTCATGACCCCTTCTGTTTCCTCTGATGATGATGATCTCAGTATTACCATCATTCAGCTTGCATTTCCTTCATGCTATCTAAATCTTAATATCAAACATTAGAGATTCAAGCTTACTCTTGGTATCATTAATATCTGACATCTTAACACAGAGCTGAGTGTCATCAGCATAAAAATGATAGGACATATTGTGAGCATCAAGTAAAGACGATAAACTACTCGTGTAGACTGTAAATAGAAATGGAGTAAGGTGGGATCCTGAAAAAGGGAAAGTATGAAAATGGGAGAACAATTTAAAAAACTCCATTGGAACTATTTAGTTTAATGGATGGTTTCATTACTGTACAAAAGATATAAATGCACAAGGTTCTTTTTGCTTTTATCTTCATATTTCAGTATCTTATTTCTCTAACTCCTTCACTCTGAAGTCCCTATTTATCATTTTATTCAGGCTCATATTTCAGTATCTTATTTCTCTAACTCCTTCATTTTGAAGTCCTATTTATCATTTTATTCAGGCTGCCACTTTGGAAGAACTCTTAGTAGTAAAGGGGTTATTGAAATCCATAGCTAATTCCTCCACTTTGAAAAACCTTCCCAAAGCAAAATATAATTGTTTGGAGATAGCAAGGACAAGCTATAGTACTCAATACAGTTGTTCCCTTTTCTACAAATTCAACTGGTTCATAACTCAGATTCAAAATTCACTAATGCTTCAGGCAAAAGACAGGGAAAAAAAAAATCACTAGTGAGTACAGTATTATGGAGAGTGACAGAAACTTAAACATCATGCTGTAACGACTGCTTCAAGTAAATTGTGTTATGTTAATTTTAACAGAATATAAATGTTTGGTGGGTATTTAGGGCACTCCAACTGGAGTGAACCTTTGTCAGTTTATATCCAAGGGATGATTGGGGTTTATTTCACGTAATGCCACTCAGGGAAGAGAGAGGCTGGTCACTCTCATCTTAAATGTCAGGACCAACTTGCCTAGCCCCGGGCTCCTATGCCCCAGCCACCCCTTGGATAAAAACCTACACAGGCTCAATCTGATTGAAGCACCTTCATTACCCACTAAACCACCAGGCGCCATTTTTTGGTTATATGGTTACAACCCAACATAGCAAATGGTTTACTGGTGTACAGGAAACCATTTGGCTTGTCACTCATTGTACAGTCACCCACAGGCAGAAGGAAGAGGAAAGAATGAAGGAAAGACAGAAGAGGGAGTACAAAGTCACCCATTGGCGGAAGAAAGAGGAAAGAATGAAGGAATGAAAGACAGAAGAGGAAGGCAAGAATAGAGGAAAGGGTAGACACCTAAAGGTGCACTATATTGAGTGAGTGGATGGTAGGCACCCTCACCTACCACTCCACTTCCTTACTAACCTGAAATAAAACAGTCTGGTGGTAGCAGATTTAACTAAAACAATTTTCATTGTAATGAACGGGTTAACAAAATTACACAACATGTACATACAAAAAGTACAATAAAAATATAAAACTTTATAAAAAAATAAAACTTTCTTTACACAAAAATAAAACTTGTTCTTATAGATACATTCTACCAACCAATTCTTTTTTTCTTCATCAAGAGCACAAAGGCTTGGGGTTGCTACTCAGTCCTGACATTCAAGGCAAAAAAGACCATTTGCTTGCCCGATTGGCATTTCATAAGCAAATAACCCCAACCACCCCTTGAAAATTGGCCCATATAGGCCAAGTCCAGCTGGAGTGCCTTAACTCAAAAAATAACTGTATAAGGGCAACAGAGCTTAAGTACTATATCAGCACACAGTACAAAGGCCAACCTTTGATCCTGCATGCACCAGAGAACTGTCCCACAAAGGAAAATTACCCATATGTGACAAGGAACCTTCTTCATACAAAAATATATCATAAAACATTCTTCCTGTTTAAGTTCATTTGTCTAAACACTTCACTCATGTTGTGTGTGCTTGTTCTTGCTACCTTATATTGGTTATATTCAGCTGAAGAAAGACTTTGCAAACTGGAAGTGTCTGAAACAGCCTTCATAAGCTGAAAAAATATAAAGAGGGCATTCCTGCTTGAAAAGTTCATTTCATTCAGCCTCAGGATGTTTTTTTAACTTAAATCTTGACACTTCTTGGTGATTTTATTCAGCTTAAGATAGGCTGCATAAACTGTAATATATAGATGCAGCTTAACATGCCCTTTCAATACGAGATACCCTTTTCCAACCGAATAATGTAATCTGGCAGTAGTAAGAATTAACAAATTGCAATAGAGCTACTCCTTCATTTACGAACTTAACTGATTCCAACAAATGATTTATAACTTGAAAAGCTCAGAGGCTGAAATTCACTAATAATAATCCGAGGCCAAATACCGTACAGCATGTACAAACCACTGGTAAACATAGGTAGAAACAGAAACATTACTGCAGCATCAACTGGTTCATGTGAGTAAAATCATTAATGCTATTATGATTAACATCCTGTAGACATCTCTAACAAAAATAAAAAAATAATAATAATAATAATAATAATAAATGCTTCTCAAAAAATGTTCATAAATTGAAAGTTCATAAGCAGATCATGAAATGAAGAACTGTGGCTGTGACATGATTAAAGGGGTTATACATGACATACAGAAGAGGTGAGAGAAGCTAACAGTGCACTAAGGATCATGAAATGGAGGTTTCTCGAATGGCCAGTTGTCGAGCATGTGTGGCGGTGAGAGGGGTGAGGGCTGTGAGGGCTGGCCGAGGCAGGGACGGACTCAAGTGAAGGTGAAACAGGCAGGACAGATGTATCAGTTTATGCTGGCACTCCTGCAACCCCTGTCGGAGAGATTAAAAGGTGTATGTGAAGTGCATGTTTAGAGAGAGAGAGAGAAAAAAAAAAGTATGACCAGATGGTTAGGGCTATGAGGTGGTGGCATCACTGGCCTAACCATAAGTGCTTGTATGAAATTTGATGAACTGTAGTTATTAGGAAGGACTGAGCCTCCATAAATAATTATTATAGTTAGCTAGTTTGTTTTTACCAGGCAGAATGGGGCCACTCCCATAGCATGAATACTGTACAGCACTAATTTTACTCTAACTTGGCCTAAAACTGCCACCTCTCCATCTGAATCTAGAGTTGTAACAATAGTTTAACACTAGAATATGATACTAGTCAAGAAGTGGTATGGTAAGGATGTAGAGCCATATCACTGTCTTTTGTTGTCACCTACATACATGTAAAGTTACAAAGGGACAAGTTAAGTTAGGCAAAGTTAAGATGAAAGAACAATAAGTCAAGGCTCCATGAGAAACACAGTATTGTATCCAGTCTTCAGTCTCATATGTTGATTACCTTAGTCAGCTGCGCCCTCAGATCAGCTCTGTCTTCTCCTGCAGTCTTTCTTTGATTAAGCTCTTCTACACTCATGCCAATAAGTTCATTCAGCACCTGTATTGAAATCAAATTATTTATTATTATCATTACTGTTATAATATTATTATTATTATTATTCCATCCATCCATCATCCAATCCTATATTGCCCCAGGAGGTGCATAGGAGCCCAGGGCTAGGCAGTTGGTCCTGACATTTAAGATGAGAGTGACCAGCCTCATTCATCCCTGAGTGGCATTACATGAGCAATCAACCCCAACCACCCCTTGGATATAAACCTTCACCGGCTCAATCCGATTGGAGACCGAACTGGATGGATGAATTTTGTGTGAAGAAGCACATAACCAGGGGTTTGGCACCCCATTTTAATGTGACAGCATTCAGACTGGCTGTATCAGGTAGGTATATGTGAAGCTACAGAACATGGTTGAATTTTGGGGGGGGCCTATCCGATGGAGCCAGGATTTTGAGGACTTGAATGATGAGTGAATGGAAGCATGGCCCATTGAACTGGGCAAACTTTGGCTATCTAGACATTGCTACTCCTCACCCTGCCCTAAGAGGGGAAAAGAGGTCCAGATGATGATGATGATGATGATGATGATGATTACCATATTATTATTATTATTATTCCCAACCTCCTTTCCCACCTAAGAATGAGATGAGATAGAGTCCAAAAAGCAAGAAAACCCTGATAAATAAAGTACTGTGCTGTACAGTACTTACAAAACAGTGCTCTTTATTAGCAGAAGAGAAAAAGAAAGGGTACAGGCCTGTGACATAACATCAACATCTCTTGAGCCAGTGCCGTCGTTTATGAGGACTCTGAGGCGCCACTCTCCAGTTTTCTGATCCAAACGAGACAGTAGCGTCATGAAGAAACCCTTCACCACCACATCCTGACACACACAAAATAAATAAATGCAAATGAATGCAAAGTGTCAGAATGATGATGATGATGATGAAGATGAAAACATTACTGGTTATACTGTATAAACATACATACATACATCATCTAATCCTGTGTTGCCCCATGGTAAGCGCAGGAGCCCAGGGCTAGGCAAAGTTGGTCCTGACATTTAAGATGAGAGTGACCAGCCTCACTTATCCCTGAGTGACATTACGTGAGCAATAAACCCCACCCACCCCTTGGATACAAACCTACACAGACTCAATATAGCCAAATATGATGCAAGAAAACAATATTAAACACATACAGCAAATGAATACAGCAGATTCAGATGATGCAGAAAACAAATTACTACAGAAGTATCGTACTGTAAATCTATCTATCTATTTATCTATTGCCAGACACCATAATCCTGTAAGGGGTGGCCATTTAACTCTGAGTGAGTGAGTGAGTGATAAAGGTTTGGCACAAAGGCCAGGCACTAGGATTTAACTCTGAGTTATTTGTTTTACGGGGAGGGGCACTAACCCTCCACCAACCCACTTGTTGACACATAGGGAACAAGTATGGTTTGGTTATATGGTTACCACCCAGCGCTGTAAATAGTTTCTTGGCTTACAGGAAACCATCTGGCTTGTCACTCAATGTAAAGCCACCTGTAAAGGAAAGAAAATCAATAAGAAGTGACAGGAAAGATGGGAGAAAGAGAAAATGAGGAGGACAGGCACAGAAAAAGAATGATAAAGGCTAGGAAAGAAGTAGGCAGCACTACATCAAGTGAGTGGATGATGGTCGCCACCACCTACCACCTCGTACTGTAAATGATACAAGAAAACATTACAACATGAGGTACTTAAATTATTACAGGAGAATAAGACAATACAAACACTCCTGCTTTTTTGCAGGTGTTATGGAAGACACCAGGGGAGGCGGTGGTTGAATCGGTAGAGAGGTGGCCTGTGGTCCTAACAGAACCGGGTTTGAATCGCAGCTGGGACAGGGAATAGTTTAAGGATTTGAATTTCATAAAAACAGACTCTACTGATCAACTTGATGGCCTGCCAGTGTCATAAAAATACCCAGACTGATGCCAATACATCTGTCCTGTATGAGATAGCCCTAGCATGTATTTAATATGGATGGTGGGTGTTAGTGCCGAAGTGGTGACATGTAGAGGTGTATGGTATGTTGGATGAGTACCGGACCTTGACAGCAGGCTGTGAAGCCTATGCCCAGTCGCACAAAAAAAAAGAAAGAAAAGAAAAAAGAAAAAAGAAAAAAAAAAGGATCATGAAAACTCATCTAAACGGGCTCCCACTGCAATTGCCTTAAAACCCTTTGCACTGCCCCAAAACATTCTCAGACACTGAAGTCTCCTTGTTTAAACTGTAGCTTTAGATTACTCAACAACAATGTTAAATCTTAAACTGTAACTCTAGATTACTCAACAACAAACTCTGTTAAATCATCACAAAACAACTTCGACCTGTGTACTTTGGGATGGTTTTGCAAATCCACAAAGACTGAAACCAAAGTTGAAGCCACAAATAACAGGGATGGACAAGAAAATATTATCACTGTATCATATCCAAATTTCTGACAATTCACACAAAAATAAATTCCTCATTATATGTCAGAGATGTTAAAAAATATCACAGCTTTTTTCTTACACCTATCACTTCAAACTGTGGCAACTGGTAGTACAGTAGTTACAACCCTAGGCTCATCTGAACATGAGCCCAATGAACTACAGGCTGAAGCTGCCCTCCTCCTGCAGTCCACCAATTACCTTTCAAGGGGACAGGGAAAGTAGTTGCAATGGCAGACTCATCTGAATGTAAACCCAGTGGACTGCAAACCAAAGTTGCCCTTTTTATGAAATCCACCATCCTTGTTTTGGTGGAGAGATGACTGAGGGACATTTGCATAACTGGGCGGCCCTAATGCTGTCATACCAGTGCCACCACATTTTGCCCCTCTTCAACATCAGTGAAAACCTCAACTAATTAGCATTCCACTCTCAAATACCAACTCACCAGTTCAGAGGACACTGTTCTGGGCACAAAGCAGAGGTAGGTGAAAGGCGGGTCATTCTTGGTCTTCTCTGTCACATTCTTCTTACGAACCTGACCAGCATCTCCTCTTATATCACTACCCCCTGGAGTTGTAGAAGTATGTCCTGGATTTTTGGATGTTAGTGGTGTGGTCATCGTTTCTGCAACTCTGATGCTTACATTACTGCTCTGGGTTGTGTTTCTTGAAATTGAGAGTTTGCTGTCTTGTGATGCCTTACTTGGACATCTTTGAATAAAATTTATGAGGGATGACTGATGAGTTTTTGGCTTGACTACAGCCTGTTCTGGCTTGACTACAGCGTGTGGAATGGCAGGCTTTGGTCTGGATACATTAAAGATTCCTGGAACTAATGGCTTAACAAATGCAGGCGTATTTGGTGCATTTAACTGTGACGCTTTCTTCAGTGGGGCAGGAGCCATGGAATTAATGTCACGGGAATATTTGAAGGAACCTACAGGTGTGCCAATAGATCTGCTGGCTGAATTTAAAACCATGTTTTTAGGATCTGATTGTTTGCTTAATTTCCTACTTAGGGGTGATGATTCATCTTCACCACCATCATCTCGGCCTCTTTTCTGACCTATGGGTGAGGTGAGAGAATGTGATGATAATTCATTCAAATCACAGTTCAAAAAGTCAGCATCATCACCAGTGAATAAGTAATCATCGTCATTATCCATTTCACTAAAATTATCTTTGGTCACATTACCACCACTGCTTCTCATCCCATCACCACCGCCAAGTGCCTTAGAACTGCCAACTCTTCCAAAACTAACATTGTCATCACTGTCTTTACCAACATTAACACCAACACTCCTGCCACCACAACCTCCAACAACAGAACCACCTCTACCACCATGATTGCTGTCTCCAACACCATAACTTGTCCTACCGCTGCCAACTCCACCTCTACCAATATTATCACCAACACCCCTGGCACTATTAAGACTGCCAACCACACCTCTACCAACATTACCACTAACACCCCTGCCACCACAAACACTGCCAACTCCACCTCTACCAACATTATTACCAACACCCCTGCCACCACCACCACCACCACCACCATGTGATGAGCCTGCCAGAGAGCTTGTGGTAGCCTGGGTGGGCTGCGGTGGGGAAGCCTCTTTCTCAATCTGGCTAAGGACAGCCTCTAAATCTTCAGAATAGAAATCATCATCCAGATTGTCTTGGCTCTGATATGACACAGCTGAAGTGACTACCTGCAAAAAAAAGAAAAAACAAAAATCAGGCTTGCTAGAAAGTAAACTTGCAGCCCTCTATTCAAATGTCAGAATAAAAAACGAATATGTTTAAAAATTACAACCACATAATGTTTGTGTTTCACCACACTATTATTTACATGGGTATGGAAAATGGGCAGCAGGCCTTTTATATCTGTTCTGCTGCATAAATTTTTAAGAACTCTTGAGCACTTCAGAAACTGGCACATCAGAATAACTGGCAGGTACCAGTACCACAATAGCTGCCTTAAATGTTTGGACTAAGCAGCCTAATCCCGGGCCATTAGGCTCTTGCTGGGGTAGTGGATGATTGATGATGTGTACGGACTCCTACACTCCTCATGGGGCAACATAGGATTGGATGATGGATGGATGGATAGTTATTATTATTATTATTATTATTATTATTATTATTATTACTATTATTATTATTATTATTATTATCATTATTACATAATTATTATTATTATTACAATATTATTATTATTATTATTATTTTTATCAACATCATTCGGATCTCCTTTCACACCCAAGGGCAGGGTGAGGAGTAGCATTGTTCAGACAGCCCAAATTTGCCAAATCCAATGGGCCATGCTTCCATTCACTCACCATTCAAGCCCCTGGAATCCTGGCTCTACCTGATACGCCGGAAACATTCACCACGTTCTGTTGCTTCACAAACATATCCGACAGAGCCAATTCGGATGCTATCATGTTAAAAATCGGTGGAAATCCCTGATCATGCACTTCTTCCCACAATATTCATCCAGCAAGCTCGATCTCTTGTCAGTCCCCTAGCCTCACCGACTTTCAAACCTCTTTTCCTCACACACTCATCCACCACATCCCTCCACCTTCTTGGCCTACCTCGCCTCCTCCCTCCTTCAAATTAGCTCAGATATACCTTTTTCACCACTCTCTTGTTATCTCTTCTCTCCACATGACCATACCATCTCAGTACACTCTCTTCGGTTCTGGTGTCCACAGACTTCCTCACTCCACATCTTTCACAAATCACATTATTTTGTACCTTATCCACTCTCTGTACTCCACATACATTCCTTAGCAGTCCCATCTCCAATGCCCTCACTCTTGACTTTTCATTTTCATGGCATACCATAGTCTCATCAATATGTTAAAGCTGACACTAATACTCCTTCATGTAAGCCTCGTGCAGCTGCAACACTCAAGTCTGTTTCTTATCAAGGCCTTCTTTGCACCAGCTACTTTCCTTCCATGTGTCACTCTACTTTCCACTTCTTTTGCACATTTTCCTCTCTTTCTGTCACTGTACCCAAGTATTTGAACTCTCTCACCAATTCCAGTCTCTCTCCATTCACTGTAACATCACACTGGGAGTCACCTTCTCTCTCAGTAACCATCACTTTACTCTTTTCTACATTTACTCTCAAGGCACGATGCTAACAGACATCAGCAAAACTCTGTACTAGTCTACCAAGCTCTTGTCCTGTATTTGCTAGTAGTACTGCATCATCAGCATACAACTAATCTGAGATATTCCATCCATCACTATTCATTACCAAGATCCCACTCTCCATTACTCGTGCTTTTACTTCTCTCATCACGCCATCCATATATTGAACACCCATGGGGACATCACATAACCTTGCCACATGCCCACACTATCATGAAACTATCACTTAGATGCCCATTTACCCTTACACATGCTTCACTACCATCATAAAACCTCTTGACGGCACCTAGCAGCTTACCATCTACACCGTACATGCGCAAAACCTTCTACAATTTATCATTATTATTATCATTAGTATTATTATATACTCACCCTGTCACTACCTCTTGCAATGGTCTGCCCTCTTGCCTGCCCTGGTGCTACCCCTGTCCCTCTACCCTGTTGGCCTCCTGCTGAGGTTGATGGGGTGGGCTGCCACTGTGTGTTCCTGTTTCTTTGGGGGGGTTGTGGCTGTGATTGTGTGCTCCTCTGTGATGGGTAATACTGGGATGCCTGGCTTGAGGTAACCTGTGGTTGTGGTGCCTCCTTGTACTCTCGTGGTGTTTCAGTTTCCTCTAGGCCTCTAAAAAAAATATTCATTAGCTATAAGACTCACCATCATCATTACTTTCTTTCTCACCTAACGCTGGAGTGAGGTACGATCCTGAAAACAAGTTAAGAGACACAAATGTAAATATGTTCCTGTCATTTGTTCAGATTCCATTTTTACTGTTTGATCAAAAGTGGCCACATAACCACCAACAGCCAATCTTTATGTCTGCTCTGATACACCAAGAATGATATTTGCAATCACACTCTGACCTCAGGCACATACATCCATGCTCTCATGCATAAGATCCTATCCATGTCTTGTCTGAGATAATCTTCTACCCTATGCTCCTGATGGGGCAACATAGGACTGGGTGATAGTTGGATGGATGGATTACCAATAACAGGCAACCGAATGGCTTGCAATATCTACAGTACTGGAATGCGTTTATCCAGAATTCCTACACTCCCTGAACCATTTCTCCTTGGAATTTGCTTTCCCAGATTAGTTTTCCCCTAAACTTCACCCTACAGCAATGCAAAATTATTACTGGTGCATACTTTTTCATGAATGAAGGACACTTGTGGTCTGGTGTGTGGAATTTTTACTGTACCGGTATTTCATTTTTCATTCCTCTATTCACCTTGTCAGAGGGGAAAAAAAAAAAAAAAAAAAAAATCACTTTTGAAAACCCTAAGCTGGCCAACTCCCACACTGTTTCCCTAACATGCTGTTGTGACTCTTTATGATTACTCACACCATTCTCTCAGTCTGATGGCTACAGGCGCAGTCAGGTACAAAAGTCTGCCTAATATTTCACCTCTTCTACACTCCACTTTCCTCAGCTAGCTAACATTCCTCAATATATTTCCCTGACCATACCTGAGTCTCTTTGTTATGACCTATCAGAATGGAAAGCAACTGACATGCCCAAAGCAGTCTATGAAAAAAGCAAAGTGGGAGAGTAGGGGAACTTTTTGTCCCTGACTGTATTGTTACTTTGACCAATATTTTAATCATCAGCAGAAGAAAATAAAATGAAAAGGGAACAAGGGAATAAACACGGACTCACAGGCGTCGTAAAAGAACATTTTCAAGAGCATTGGGTGTCACCATGGGCTCCACCTCACCACCGAGTACCTGCACATGCTCTCGCTCCAACAACAGTGTCCCTCGCCGGCTGACAATGCTACCAGAAAGGAGAAGCTGTTGGAAAAGATGCTGATTATAATTTCATCATCATCATCCAAGCTTCTTCTCCCACTTAAAAATGAGATGAGATGAGGACCAATACCAATGACTTTCTCTCTCTCTCTCTCTCTCTTTTAATGCCAGCTCTTCTGAAGATTCACTAGCACTCAAAATCTTAAAAAAAGTCTTGTGGTTTTTCTTAAAATTACTTCACATAGGCAGACTGCTTTATAGATATGGGCGACTCTTAAAAAATCTGGGTGCTATATAAGAAAATGACTGTGAAATGTGTACCATAAAATCAATTACTTGTAGCTAGCTATATGATCAACTGCAAGTCAGTGTAAATTTCTACGAAGCTCCTCGCCGGTTAATTACATTTCTAGAGAGCAGTACCTGTCAGAAATGATGTAATGGCACTGTATATGATCAGCTGTAAATAAGTGTAGAGCTACTCCTATGAAGCTTTTCAAACTCCAGTACAATACAGATGCCCCATCTCTGATGGTATGGTATTTTCTAATCATCATTCAGGTTTCATATAAGGACTCAGAATACAGGTACCACACTAAATGCATCATGGTCTGAAGCTACTGTTTACTAGTCCAATGTAACTGAGGCATATTCTAAGTGGATCTGCAGATTCTGTGACAACTCTTCCTTAGCAATCTACTGCACAAATACTATTTCACCTCAATACTGTACCTTCTTGTATGTTAACATGCAAATTCTCTCAATGATAACATAATATAAATAACAAATAATGTTAAGGAGGAATATACAGAATGAATTGCTAGGGAAAAGACATGTGCCAGACCCTCAAATTTTCCTAGTTGGCTATATACCTTGGTGCCAGGTCTGAGGTTGATGGTGAGAGCTGGGATGGTGCGATACTCCATGCCACGCACCATACTTGTTCCATCTGTTATTTGCATCATCAGCATCCTTGATGGCTTGGGTTCCCATGATGGCTGTCAAGACAATAATTAATGAGATTACAGCACAGAAGTACAGTAATGGATTTTTTATCCATACATCATCCCATCCAATATTGCTCCAACAAGCACACAGGGGCCCAAGGTTAGACTATTTTTGGAACAAACTGTACAGTATTGTCAAGAGGATGTTAACAATTAAGAAATCTGTGGTAGCATAGTAGTAGAACTATGCAGTTGTGGTGTGAATTATTAAATACCGGTACTCTAAAATATCCTGTTAATGCTGTACAATACCTCCTCTTGCTAGTCTAACTAAAGAATATAGCAAATCCTCTCTTCTTGACATGCTTTGGACACTGTTGTGTATGGGCTCGCTGTCCTAGAGCATTCTCTGAACTAGCCTGCAAGAAGTGGAACTCTGCTTCACATAACACATATCCCCAATACAGTATTGTAGCAGAAGTGCTGTACATTAAATCCTGGTTATAAGTCACCACTTCTGAGGTTCTAGTTCGTTAATACATAGTTCCAATGCTGTTTTCATTTTACTAATTACAGGATTAAAGCTCCATTACCACCTATGAAATTGATTTACCAGCTTTGCTCAGCTTACAGTAACAATCATATGAATAAGTAATTTTTGAAGAACATCTTCAAATTATAATGAAGGTTGTCCATACAGAGTATTATTCTTATATGACTAACCTGATGTGTCTGTTCAGCGGATACTGATGCATTTTCATTGTCTGATTTCTGCACCTTCTGTAGCTGGGCATAAGCTGGCTGCCCCACATCCTTTACTTGATTCACCTGAGTGCAACATACAATATAGAGTACAGTACAGTAATTTGTTTCAACATTATGGAAAAGCTGTACAGCACATCCAAAATCAAATACAGTACTTAATACAAAGAGCACCAAACATGAAATCTTGAAGAAGATCCCAAACATTCCAGAATCATCAAGAAGTTTGGTTCTATGAAGCATGAAGAAGAATCATAGCTTTAATAATACAGTTTTAGCCAAATGTCAGTTGCATCTGACTTTGGACTTACACTTTTCATCCACATCTTACAAATATACATCTCCTTGTATTTTGAGATGCCTGGACATACTTTGTTAGGAGACTTGCTGGTTGTAGGCAAAGTGAAAGATGTTTTGTTTTTGTTTTTGAAGGCTCCAACATGATTGCATGCGTCGGCCTTGGTCACCTAATGGTGGCTCTCCATGCTGCTCAATGTCTGGCAGCTACCCTATTTAGTCCCTTAACCCTGAGATCACACTCACTGATATCCAAGGTCTTTTTCAGTCTACCTCTCACTACCCTACCCCCAACATTAACACTTCTCACTTTCTGTACTCAATTATCATCCCTAATCCTCTCCACATGCCCAAACCATCTCAACCAACCTCTCCTCATCACAACACCAATACACTCCAGTCCCATCCTACCTCGCAACTCATCCATTGTAAACCTAGCCCACTCAAGGGCGCACTGCACATCCACCTAATCATTGCTATTTCTGTACAGCTGAGCCCGTGAATATCCTATACCTTTACTGACCAGGTCTCATTACCACACAGCATTACACTCCTAACACATGCCACACACAAAGATCCCTTAACACAGAGGGAGAGCCCTCTCAATGTCAGGAGAGGCAACAGCTCCCTGAACTTCCAACCACTCCTCACTCTAGCCAAGCTAGTTCCTACCTCACCTCCAGCACATAACATGTCTCCCAAATAACAAAACACTTCCACACACTCAAGAGACTCACCGGAAAATTCAATCCTTTCGCACCTGTCAATCTCCACATGCTCTCCCCGACACACCACACACATGAAATGAAATGGACTAAGAAAAACTGTTCCAGAGTTGGTCAGCTGTTTACTTGTACGAATACAGTACAGTTTATTTTCATCATCAGAGAATAGACATATAAGGGGTGAGAGTGCATGTATATACCATACATATGTAAAAAGTGGGTGGTGTGCCCACTATAATGGGGGAGGTTAGCAGGAAGACTTCAGAACAGTGCCCAGTACAACAGCATGTTAATTAACCCCCTTAATTCAATTACCTACCAGCATTTTAATAATTTATTATTGGTATCTCATTCAAACTGAGAGCCTTTTGAACTGGAAGATCTATAGCTACTGGTAGTAGATATAGGTACCGTACAGCCTTCAGAACAATGAGAGTTGTCCTAAACTGAATAAAAGCAGCCTGCCAGTAGCAGAAGCAGAATTAAAGAAAAAAATACATTTGCTTGCTGAAGGGAATTGTTATTACCTGCACGGGAAAAACACCAGAGATGGTGGTTACCCGCTGATGTGTTAATGTCACAGGGAGGCAGCATGTCCCTAATTCCGTCAGGTCACTGTACAGCCACTGCTCATACACCTTTTCTGACACGACTCGAGTGTTGGAGACCTGGAATGAGAACAGGTACATATTAAATATATACAGGTATACTGTATACCGGTATACAGTATATAGATATATATTTTTTTACAGAGGTCTTCTAAAAATATATGCTTCTTGTATTCATACAAATTCATCATCATTATCATCATCCAGACCTCTTACTCCACGTAAGGATGGGGCGAGGTAAGGTATATAAAACAATGAAAGAAAAAGCACAAATGAGAGCAACTCACACAGAGACTGCCCATTTTAGTGTGACTTTCATCTCTTCATAAAGATAATAAGTGAAGGTTAGGTTAGATGAGGTTGGGACAGGTTGTTACTGATCTGTGAGAGGAATATGTTGAGTCAAAGTTTCATCTTTTGACTGGAGGTGGTTATTTTCGAAATTGTAGCTAGACATGGTGAAAGCCTGGAATGTATGGTCCAACATACTTATCTTTTAACACACTGTACTGCTAGTATAATAGGGATATCTAACCTCTTTCTGTGGTCGGTATTATATTCTGTACCCCAGAGTACAAAATATATCTCAGGTTCTCAGATGACACCAAGCACAGATGGTATTATTTTCCATAAATATTTCTGCCATTTTGTTGCACATTACTGGTCCTACACTTAAACAAAATAAGTGATGATGGCTGCTACCAATAATGAATTCTTCCTCTTTCAGTGTCTATACATTTTTCCACCCAACCATCATCCAATCCTTTTTCTGCCCCTTTAGAAGCATAGGGGTCTGGGACTAAGTTATTCAGTCCCAACATTTACACCAAGGGCGACCAGCCTTGCTAACCCTTGAGTGGCATTATATGAGTAATGAACCCAAAACAACCTACAGATGGAAACCTTAACAGGCCCCATCTGGTTGTTGCGTTTTACCCCACTACCGTAAACCACCTGCCTTCAATAGGGTATATGATTACCACTCAGGATAGTAAGTGGATTCCTGGATTACAATAAACCATTTATGTAGACACCTCAAGATGGCATTGGATTGAGTGAACGGATGGTGAGAGCCCGTATCTACTACATAAGTTTCGTAAATCAACGGAGGGAGTAGTAGGCACAGGCTAAGGTAGCTTATGTTAGACACACTATATTAAGATGACAGTAACTTACACTAAGTCCTGGATTATCTGAAAGAACAAACTCAATGCAGGCTGTTATCCAATCATCAGGCACGCCAATATGCTTTGATTTTAAGAAATATTTTACAACATTTCGTACGGCCATGACTCCCTGAGCGATGTTTGTTTATATTTTGATACCCGCTGTATGAAAAAGCACGCGAGGCAAAAATTGCTTCTCATATTAGGACAAACTTCGATGTTTCTAATGCGTATTATGCTAGAAGATTAAAAATATACTGCATTTTAAGTTATATATTCTTCACCAATTATCCATGTACACATGCACAAAATATAATAATAAAATGGTAGGCCTATGGTAACAGCGCATGCGTGACATTTATCCAAGGAGCGCTGGGTTTGCGCCTCTTATGTGCAATTATAAGCTAAAATTAGGTGGCTTTGCGTTCCGTCTCAGTGAGTATTGGGTTTTGCATGTGCGTGCAATGTAGCCTCATTATCGTGTAAGAACGCAGGTGTGTTGTGCTTCTGGAATACGAAGTGAACTGAACTTAAATTGGCCTGGGGTGAGGCTGTGTGAAGCCCTGCATGCCTGCCCACTCTGGATTCATAAATAAACTAATGATACCTTCCCTATCGTAACCTTGACTTGTTTTATGCAGGAAAGGAAAGGAACGTGTAGAGTCACCCGTGTCTCTCTCGTCCTAGAAAAAAACAGCGTCATAGTTATCCCGACTTCATGTTTACGATTGTCTCCCCAGTGTAGCCTTGGTTTATGTATTTATTTACCTACATTATTTATTACAGGAGGGAAAGGGAAGGTGTACAGCCTTACCATGTCTTGCCCTGGAAAAGACAAGCCATAATTACTACATAGATTTGTATACCCCCAAATTCAGTCATGCGTATGATCATTTCCATGGTGTAACCTGTATGGTATTTATGTACAGTTTAGTTTTTTTTTCTTCTTCTTCTTGCAAGATGGACAAAGAAACTGTAGAATCATCCCATGTTTCTTGATCTTCCTGGAAAACCACCACAGTTATGAGAGTTGATTGCAAATTTAGTGTCGAATGAACTCAATTGATTTACCACCAAACGTACAATACTCATAACCATGAATTAAGTTCTCAGGAATAAACTTTTCATTTTATTATTACACGAAGCTGTTGCGGGGAAAAAATTTATTATTCCACCAAGCTCTTGCTGGGAAAAAAAAAAAAAAAAATAGGTGCCATAGGAAAGGCAATGCCCCAACCTACCACTGAGCTGAACTGAACAGTATAGCTCCTGTCATTCTAACAATTATCTTTTCTATAATCATTCATTGCAAATCCAGTTTAATTCCCATAGTATATTCATTTCTGTTTGCAAGGAAAATTGCATCTCACACAGTGGCTACTTCACTGCCCTTCTGTAAAGACGCTAGAAGACTGGCAGAAGTGGATGTCAGAAGCATATGCATCACATGAAAAAAACGCAGGCTAACTACAGTTTTAGTCTTCTAAGGGAATTTAGTGTAAAGGTTGAAAAATTAATATACTATTTCTGTATCCTCCTTTCCTTGTTGCCCTTGCAAAAACTATATTATTTACTGTATGATAAGTTGGCCCTCTTACAACTAAAGGTTGTTTCTGTAGAAGATAGGAAGAAGTGGAATGATAATACCAAACACAAGACCTACAGATTCTACACTTGCCCTTCCTGCCAGAGCAGAGCATAGGTAGCACTGGGAAATGATCGCAACCTCCTTTGTGAATCTCAGTCCGAGGTTGGGATTCACATGCTCCCTCTTGTATCTCAGGTTTGTTCTGGTGGGAAGGACAGGCTGAGATGGGAACTGATTCCTCCCATGTCTGTTTACATACTCTTTTCACCAAAACTTGGCCCAGGTTTTTGTCCTTTTCCAATTTATTTTCCATAGCTGAAATGAAAGGATAAGACAGTACTGTGGCTCCTCATCATTTTATATAGCACAGACATCATATTTTGTCATTCTTATAGTAATACAGCTCAGTATTGTACTGTACTAAAAATGGAGGAGTGTCAGCTTTAGGCCAAGTTAAAGTGAAAAGTTTATAGCTCAACCTGCAGTATATGTATGAGTTAAGAGAGGAAGTTTGATCCTAAGTTTATTTATGAATCCATCCCTTGGCACAGAACTCAGTACGGTACCTTTAACAACATTTGACATTTTGTTGTTGGCAGTTACTCATTGGTTCTAACTTAGAAATCTTGCAGATAACTGTGATAAAACTGTAATGGAAACTTAAATTACTAAGTTAAATGTGAATACTAAGTTAGCAAAGGTCAGGAATGTAAGTTAGATGCGACTGTGATGTGGTTTATATATATATAGTGCTGCAGTAAGTTTGTGGCAGAGACTCAAGGTCAAGAGCCACTGTTTTTAGCTAATGTAGATTGTGCAGTTGCAGCGATCTCACATTTATTGATCCACCAATGTGATGGAAGAATTGTACTGCCTTTAACAGTGTATACAGTGTTGGTTAATACTTTAATCATTTCACCTTAACTTGGCCCAGATTTTTCTCCTTTCCCAGTTTATTTCACGCAGCTTAGTGACAGAGCAAAACAGTACAGTGGGTCTTCATTCCTTCCATAGCCAGCACATCTTCATGGCTAGCATTATATTCTAGTGTTTATCTGTTGTTACAGCTCAGCATTCAAGAGTGGGAGATGTTAATTTTAGGTCAAGTTAAAGTGAAAAGAGTGTAGTGCAAGGAATCATTATAATCATACTTGGTTTTCAGCACATTTTCAATTATTTATTTATTTATTTATTTATTTATTTTATTAGTTATAGCTAAGTAGCAGTGATTTTGAATATGGTTCTGTACTTTTAATGTGTCGTTGTGGAGTGTGCAATGTGCTAATTCTTTCTAGTCAGGTGTAGGGTAGGTATGCATTTAGTCTAGGTTTGGTTAATAGCTACAATACCTTCGATATACTGAAATATTAGCTCCTTGAATCGAGATATGTTCATTGTAATTTATTCTTGCTGTTACCAAATGATGTGATTCAACTTAGAAAAGGCTCCAGGTACTGAAGGGGTTTATCAGTGCTATATCTAATCCTTCCAGTTCAACAAGACCATCTTATTCTGTATCAAACCATCAGGAGATGGCAAGAATAATATGTAAAAGACATCGCCAGGCTCATTGGGTTAAGAATTGCAATTACCTGCAGTGCATTTCTAAGTTTTCCTTGTTCAGATATAAGTGACACAAGTACATGGTAAAATTCACTAGTATAAAATATTCATTATTATAGTTTTGGGTGGTAAATCTTCTGACATGACATTATTGTAATCCTTTTTGTGGTAAATATTTCTTACATAATTTTATTTACATTGTGGTCATTTAAATTATGGCCAGTATTTCATGCATAGTACAGTATGATGCCATCCCAAGGGGTCTTCCTACTAAACTGAGTAAATCTGTCAGTCTGTCTATCACCAGATGCCTTAATCCTGGAAAGAGTACCGTAGCTACAAATGAATCACTTCCTCAACACCTCTGCTGTTTGGCAGCCATCTTTGTCACATGCCTCTCCACCCCATTCCTCCATCTCATCTCTAATGTGAGTCTCCCCCTCTCTGCATAGAATTAGCTATGAGCTTTTACAAAGCAGAGAGTAAATTATGATTATTGCACAGACAAAGCCAAATGAGATCTGACCTAACAGAGATCATATCCTTGAGCCCCAAACCTTGGCTTCCTTTGCTCCTAACCTTGGCATACAGCCATCCTAACTTTGGCCTCCATTGATCATAACCTTGATGTCCTTTGGTCATAATCTCAGTATCCTTTGAGATTAACCTTGACATTCTAACATAATTTTTTATGCTAAGCAGCTAATACCACATCATAAATCCATGTTTAGGTACAGTTTTGTTCATCTGATAGTTTTCATTCCCTACGCAACAAAATCAGTCATAGCAAAGGTTTTCATTCCTCCTGCCATGTAACGAGCACAGATGCACTGTGTATATTAGTAAAGCAGTGGTATAAATTATTACCTAGCCAGTAGCTACTTGTTTTGGGCAGAATGTTATACAGTACCAGTACTCTTTTCACTTTACCTTGACTTAGGCTGATGTTGCCATCTGTCCATCATTATTGATGTTGCTGGTCACAAGAGGAAGTGCCATGAAATAATGTACAGCCTCAGTAGTAGTCATGTTCTGCCATTGAACAATGTGAAGTAAGCTGAGAAAGCATGAAAATCTCTACCAAGTCTACCAAATCATGGTGGATGATTTATAATTGTTGTTTGTTACGGGAAGAATGTTAATAGAGCCTTCACTGATTTATTGTTGTCCAGGAATTCCGTTGAATTAAAGAAGCTCCAGCTAGCCCATAGATGTAACTCTGTTGTTTGCAGTCAGTCCCCACTTAAAATCTAGGAATGTTGTCCCTGGCATTTCAGATGAGCCAAGGACCACAACAACAAGTGTTTAGAGAACATGTGTGGTTTTTCACACTGGCTAGTATGTTTATTTCTTCCATACAAACATTATATTACCAGGTTTGAAAGGTCATTACTTACTGTCCCGTTATTTATTGTAATAAAGCTAGTGTATGTCCATATTTTGTACATCCCTGACTCTGAAGGTGGACTGTATAAGTTACAAACACTACGCTTACCTCACAGTATATGTGAAGTAAAGTATGAAATGTGGAAACTATATGTGTGTTATATAAACTTTATTGATGCTGCAGTATTTTAAAAGCAAAGCTGTATATACTGATACAGTATAACACATATATAAGTCTTCAGCCCAAGGCAGTACCTGTGTATCATTTCTTTTTACCATCTCACTCTTTTATTTAGCTTTAGGGGACATGCTTTCTTGGTGGGGATGTTTAACCCCTTAAATGTGGTGATATTTTGCACTGTGATATTGTTGTTATTTCCAGATGGTAATATACCAATACAGGAAAAATGTCTCATATGGAAGGGATCATTGAATGCAGTATGTAATGCCATCAGTTCAGAAAGACTGTTCTGAAGTGAGTGAGATCATTCAGAACCAGCAGAAATCATTTAGGTAATAGATTAGTACTGAAGTGGTTAATGAAGATTGCCTCTCACTCCTCCACTGGGAGAGGTTTCTCCCAAAGTTGAATACTGGGTACTCCTTTCTGCAGGTAGGAAGAATAACAAGCAAAAAAGACATTATGGGACTGAAATACTGAATAATTACTGCAATTTAGTTAAAGATAATACTTAGCTATTATATCAGTGCCCTCTAATGCTGGAAGAGGATATCTTCATGTATTGGCATTGATATAAATGGATGGCTCCACTGCCTGGTTATGCGAGTTACAAACATCCCTTGACTCCCTCCTTGTCTCTTGGAAGGAGGTTAGTGGGTTGCAGGAGAAGGCATGCAACTTTAACCTGCAGTCCACCAGATTCAGGTTTCAGCAGAACCAGGGGCCACAATAACAACTGGAATAGAAAGGACAATACAGAATGGGACATAGGTGATTAAGAATTGTTACAGTTCAGTTAAAGGTACTGCTAACCTATCTATTTTGTCTGCATTAATAGAGTATTTTCTTGACCTCTTGAATCCAGCATGTACACTATTTCTTATTTCCCTTTTTATAAACTGCAAGCTTTGGGGGGGGGGGTGCTGAGATATCAGTACAGTACTTTATTAGCTCATGCACTGCAGTTGGAAGTGAAGCTTGGACTTCGTTGGAAGAACGTAGTTGAGAGTGAGGGGAGCATGTGGAGTTTCATGGAGAGACAGGGTAGTGTGATGTGGATGTAGATATGCTAGAAAGTGTTAGGAGCAGTAGCTACCCTGAGATGGGTTAGGCCATGTGAAGAGAATGAGGAATGTTAGATTAACTAGGAGAGAGTAGGTAAGTGAGGTGGAGGGAGGAGAGGGCAGGGGTAGACTGAGGATGAGGTGAAGGTGAAGGGGAGAGGGTGAGGAGTGGGTCTGAGGATGAGGTGGAAACTTGTTATGTAGAGAGGTATGAATGAGGGTGATGTGAGTTGGAGGGAGAACAGCATCATAGTGGAGAGCATGGTGACAGAACCACCACACCTGGGATTGAGGCATCTAGGTATAAGAAATTTAGAGGAAAACTGCCATAATTTGAACCACACCTTACACATACAAGCATAGAAAATAACTATAAAGTGATGGTTATGATGGTGGTGGTGAAACAACATACTGTACACCCTATTTGGCTGTTTCACTCGTGCTTTGCCAGTTCTAACTTGTTTTACCCACTGTGAATGTGTATATAGTTGTTCAGAACTGGCAGATTGTTCTAATTTGCTACCCTCAGCAGAAGTTTTTGAAAATTTACTTAAACTTCTATAGTTAATAGAAAGCGGCTTAACTTGGACAAGTGACAACAGGTCGCAGACATTAAAACAACGAAGATTAACATTTATGCAGAAAAGGTCAAATCTGTGGTTGAAATCAACGAAAAAAAATAACAGATATCTGTATTTGTGTGAGAAAAGTAAAATCCATGGCTTAACAGAGAATGAGGAACATTTGTACAGGAAAGATCAAAGCCGTAGCTTAAAGCAACAAAGTGTGAGGAGTGTATAAGATTAGTTTAAAACAACGAAGTGAGGGAAACATAGAATCTGTGCTTAAAAGAAGCTGTGAATGGAGAACTTTGACGAAAATATAAAAGCTATAGCATAAAGTGACAAAACAAGGAATGATTTTGAATTCTATCGTTTAAATCAACAAGGAGTGAGAAATATATAATATCCATAGCCCAAAACTAATGGTTTGAGGCATTTGAACATAAAACATAAAAATCTATTATTTAAAACAACCACGAGTGAGGAGCCTGTGGATGAATATATACTGTAGAGATAAAATCTGTGTTTTAGAATAACATAAAGTGTCTGGAGCATTTGTGAGGTGGAAAAATATATACTCCTTAGTTTAAAACAGCTGAGGGGTGCATAGGAAGCATAAAATCTGTAATTTAAAACACCAGAGTGGAACGCTTGCTCAGAAGACTAAAAAACCTGCGAATTGCAAGGATGGCCAGCTCCCGTCGTCCCACCACAGCCCAAGACCTACTGAGAACTGTGCAGAGTATCGAGCCAGAGTACAAGCCTCTCCCAGGCTATGAGAACAAGGAGATGATGACACGATTTGGTCTCTGTATGGATGAGTGCTACCCAGGCCTCTACATCGGCGACATGTGAGTATCATTTTTTAATTGATCACTTGCGAGTTTTGGGCTACAAGGAAGTTTAGCACATCAAGATTGATAATTTTTGTAGTATTAGCATAAATTGCATTTTCAATAGATATATATCATGTGAAAAAGCTTTGACATAATATCAAGTACTTGCAGAACAGTGTTAGCTTACACTTCGACTTAGCCAGAAACAAGGAAAGTGCAATATCTACACATAGTCTGCAAAACTACAGGTCCAGTACTACTTTTAACCTCAAATGGCTAATTATGTAATACAGTAATGATGATAATAGGTATAATAATAATATCATCATCATCATCCGAACCTCCTTTCCCACCCTAGGAGTTGCAATGTCCAGACAGCCCAAATTTGCCCAGTTCAATGGGCCACGCTTCCATTCAATTACCGTTAAAGCTCCTGAAAGCCTGGCTCCATCTGATATGCCATAGACATTCACCACATATTGTAGCTTCACATAAACATATCCGATGGAGTCAAACTGAATGCTGTCACGTTAAAAAGAGATGCAAAATTCCTGATCATGCGCTTCTGCTCACAATATTCATCCATCCAACTCGATCTCTTGTCAGTCCCCTATCCTTACCAACTTCCAAACCTCTTTTCCTCACACACTCATCCACCATATCCCTCCACCTTCTCCCTGCTCTACCTCGCCTCCTCCCTCCTTCAGATTCGCTCAGATATACCTTTTTCACTACTCCATTGTTATCCATTCTCTCCACATGACCATAGCATCTCAGTACACTCGCTTCGATTCTGGTGTCCACAGACTTCCTCATTCCAATCTTTCATGAATCACATTAGTCCTATGTTGTTTCATATTCTATCCACTTTCTGTACTGCACATACATTCCTCAGCAGTCTCATCTCCACTGCTCTCTCTCTTGACTTTTCATTTTCATGTCACACCATAGTCTGACATCAATATGTTAAAATTAACACTAACACTCCTTCATGTAAGCCTCATGCAGCTGCAACACTCAAGCCTCTGTCTCTTATCAAGGCCTTCATTGCACCAGCTACTTAATAAGAAACAGAGGTTTGAGTGTTGCAGCTTCACAAGGCTTAATAATAATTAATTGTAACTGCAATGATGATGATGATGATAATCATGCTGTTCAGACAAATTTTCTAATGAAAAATCCTAGTAGGTGTATATCTGACCTCGGAGGAAGTTACTGGTATATATTATCAACAGGCAACACAGTACCATACAATATATCATGTATTTTTACTTGTATTTTGTTATCATGCACTGTTTAGTCTCAAACAATATGTCCTTTACAGAGGTGCAGCCAAAAACAAAGAATACCTTAAGATGGTTGGTGTAACTCATGTGCTAAACACAGCTCAAGGCAACAAGTTTGCCATGGTAGACACTGAAGCAGACTACTATAATGATGTTGGTATTCGCTACAAGGGCCTTAAGTTGCTAGACGTCCCCTCGGCAAATATTGCACAACATTTTGAGGATGGGGCAAATTTTATTGAAGAGGCCCTGTCTAATGGAGGTGAGTTTTAGTGTGGTAGGTTAACCCATTCTGTCTGTTGATATAAGGGAGTATGTGTGAATGTAAGATAATCCCATTCAGTGGTCCATGCCTATCTCCGTATTTTCAACTCCACAGGGATGGTCCTTTGGTGGTACAGTGACATTTTATGATGTTTATTGCAGTTTCCAAGGATGGTTTTCTATGTTTGAACAGCTATACAGTATAATTATAGGGGATTAGACTCCCTTCGGGGGTTTGGGAGGATATTATGTCATCAGTACATCAGTTAATGGCGCCCTCTTGGCAGCTTTACGGAGGATATGAGAGAGAGTTACTTGTAGTTCCATTTGGCTGTCCATGTTTATTTTGTTTTTGAAATTATAGGTAGCTCTGTTTGCCTATCCATGTTTATGTTTCTGATCCACAGGGAAGGTCCTTGTACACTGCTTTATGGGCATCTCCCGCTCAGCCACCATTGCCTGTGCCTTCCTGATGCTGAAGCGAAATATGGGGGCCATTGAGGCAATCTCAACATTGCGTAAGAACCGTGCCATATACCCCAATGATGGCTTCCTCTCACAGTTGGCAGACCTTGACAACAGACTCCGGTCAGAACGTGGAACACTCTAGCCTTAAAACAAACATGAGTTTTGGGCAAGCTAAGAAGAATGATTTCATTGTGCAGTATTTTAGGTGGGACTGGAGGCTTCATAGCACCTCTTTTGTACTGATTTATTTCGCATATACTGCTTTAGCATTCTGTTGTGTGTTACAGTTTGCAGATGGGTAAATGACATGTTATGTGCTGAATAAATCATTAAGGAAGAGATACTGTGAAATCCTCAAGACCTCTTAGAATACAATCCTTAGTAATGAGTATGTTGGGGAACTAACAAGGCAAATAGATATCATAGATTGATGTTTAGCACTCAGTGAGCTCAAATATTCTAAAGCTATAACATTCATAATCATGGCATTGTGTTGCAGTCTAAGTGGCTTTGGAGATTTTGTAACAGTTCTTCCATATTAACTTATCCTGGACATTACACCTTAGTATCTTCTTGTATGTTGTTCAGGCAGATTAAGTTGATATTAATACACTTAGCATGCCAGAGAATGTGAGGCTGTAATATGGAAAATATATTGTGATGAGAGTACAAAATCTCCGGAGCCTCTCAGAATATGACCAATTATCTCTCAAAACCATGTGCTCCATGCAGGTATAAGGAGGCAAACACTATGCCTTATTGTTGATAAGAAAAAAATGTGGCATCTACAGCAAATCCTCATTTTGAGTTGCCTTTATTTCCCCTTCAGTCTACTTACTTGTAAATTTTGTGTTTTTGTTTTTTCATGCTGTCTTCAGACAAGTTTATATTTGGGGTGACATTGTGTCTTCAACGGGCACAGTATTTGAAGGCTAGTTACATCGAACCTCCCCAGTTCAAAAAGCTTCTTTGTAGCTAAGTACAATTGTCAGGAGGTAACAAGAATGAAATGAGTACAGTACTAGGTCATCATACTAAAGGGGTAAAGACCTTAGTAAGGTATGGAAAATTTGCCCATTAAAATTCCATTGCTACCTGTATGACAGTTTTCCACTTTTTCCACTGTATCACATTGCGTAGACTTTTAATGAGGAGTGCTATACATGGTATTGATTTTGCAATAATAGTAACAATGACAATTCAGTAAACCCTTAATTTAGTGGACTTGCAGTGGCAAAACTCAGTCCATTAATGTTGATTCTTTAGTTTGCAAAATGACCATGCCCACCTTCCCAGTCACAAGATCCCACCCACACACCTCACTAACATGTGGCCAGTCATAATAGTAACAAAGCAAAGAAAAGCAACACTGTACAGGCGTAAGTAATGCATTATGTATTTCTGTAATTATTATCTACCTATATCCAGATGCCATAATCTCGTGAGGGGTGGCCTTTTGTCTTCAAGTTAGTTGTTTTACGGGGAGGGGCACTAACCTCCACCAACCCACTTGTTGACACATAGGGAACATGCATGGGTTGGTTATATGGTTACCACCCAGCACTGTACATGGTTTCCTATTATACGAGAAATCATTTGGCTTGTCACTCAGTGTAAAGCCACCTGATAATGAAAGGAGAGTAATAAGAGGTGAAAGGAAGGATGGGAGAAATATAAAGAAAGAAGGACAGAACCGAAAATGAACGATAAAGGTGAAGGAATAGGTAAGCTGCACTATATCATGTGAGTGGATGATGGTTGCCATCATCTCCTCTCCAAAATTAAGAGTACTCAATGACAAATATCTTAAAGAACAACAAATACATGATGAAACAAAAACAATTCTTTACTGTATACAATAACTCGTATATTAGAAAATAAAAGTTCTCAAAGCAAATTACTGTAATATGAAAAAGAATACATGCCTCAATAAATATATCAATATGGGATACAAATGTAGAGGCATCTCTTAGTTGTATTTAAATAATGCACTGTCACTAACTAATGTAATCCAGAGAATACATTTAACAGATTACACAAAATTAAATCTTAGTCAATTATTGGAGTAATTCCAGTCAAGTGATGCTCTTAGGTGGTAGGTGGTGGTAACCATCATCCACTTACTTGATGTAGTGCTGTCTGCTTCTTCCTTCATCTTTATCATTCTTTTTCTGTGTCTCCCCTCATCTCTTCCTATTTCTCCCATCTTTTCTGTTGCCCATTTTTTACTTTTTTTTTTTTTTTTTTTCTCAGGTGGCTTTACATTGAGTGACAATCCTAATAGTTTTCTTTAAGCCAGGAAACCATTTACAGTGCTGTGTGGCAACCATACGACCAACCCAAACATATTCTGTATGTGTTGCGAAGTGCCCCTCCAGTGGATTAGTGCCCCTTCCTGTAAAAAAGAAAAAAAAAACTCAAAGATAAACAGCCACCCCCTCATGGGATCATGGCATCTGGCTATAGATAGATAGATGGTGCTCTTGATCTTCTATCATCGTGAAGGTCAACAAGGACAAGATGAAGTGACCCATTTCATGTTTCGTTTTGAAACTGCCTGTTGTCATAAAAAAGAAAGCATAAATCTGCCTGTGCCATCCAGACTGACTATGAATACAAACAAGATTGTTTTATTTGGGATTTTCTGGTCTTTTCCTGTCCAAGTGTGAAAATTGAACTTATGAACAATGGAATAAAAAAGCTGAATTTAATAATGCCATGAAAAGAGTGAACCTTGGGATATCTTGAAAAATGTGTAATAGATCCAGTTTTGGCATTACTGTATGGAGAGGAGTATTGTGGCCCTACTGTTGCTGATTGAAATCTTTTGACCATGCTGAAAAATATTTAATATTAATTTAATTTAAAACAATTTTAATTTAATTTAAATTAATAAAATCCTGTCCACTAAATCTGAAATCTGCTTAATCACTGTCCAGTAACTCAAGGGTTTACTGTTATTGAGTCTGAGATAAGAACACAACTTGCTGTTTGTCATCTTTGTGAATGTTTGCACGGGTAATTGTTTGTTATGTACTTGGTCAGAATGTCTCGTGAAAAATCATCATCAGCCTAGTGCAATGCTCAGCTACCTGTAAGAATAACTCCAAGTAACTAAGGCCTGTATCCTCATCAGTAAAAAAGTCTCTTTAGCACTACTGTATTTTCCTAATTGTTTTTAATAGTTTCTTGTATACCACTGATGTAGAGTTTGTTGATTGTAAATACATTTTTTTCTTGTCTTGTACACTACTGACATAAAGTTTGTTCACATTAAGTATGATTATAAAGTATTGTCTGTGCTGCTGGTATAAAGTTTGTTTACAATATATACAGTATGTTAAAATTGTCTTCTGCACTAGTTATATGAACTTTCTTAACATGAAATGCATTGATATTGCTATATTTGTTAGTTATGTAAAGTTTATCAGCAGTAAAAAAGATAATGGTATACAAAAGAGAACAATAAGATGAAGGGAAAAGAAATCACCAAAGTATAGGTACTGGGAAGGATTCTATCCAGCAAGAATATGAACCTTTGACATCATGATAATTGTTTACGATATTCCCTGATAATTACTGTACTGGTATATGGGCCACATTTTAGGTGGCGTATGAGGCATCGTAGCAGATCCTCTCCTGCAGTTTATTTTCCATACGACACATTAACATTGTCTTGTTATACCATTGCATACCCTTCAATCCAGTGTTGTATTTTTTGTTTAATTCTTGTTAGCACCATATCATTTTCATATGCTCCTCATGGGGCAACACTGGATTAAATGATGAATGAAAAAAACTATATCATTTTTATTCAGCTGAGGAAATAAACTATAATATTGTAAATGTTAATTAGGGCTCAGTCTAACCCTTCCAGTTTGAGTGGTCTCTCCTAAGCTAATTACAATTGTCGAGAGATAGTGAGAATAAAATTTACAACAAGTTATTGGAATTAAAGGGGTTGAGCTTGAGATACTTAGCATCAGTAACATACAAAAAAGGATGTGGAGTTGTAATATGCAGAATAAATCACCTAAGAAGAGGTGTTACGGTACAAAATCTCCTAATCCACTTGAATACAAAGCCTGTGAATGTCTTACTCAACAGTACAGTACTTTTTCATTTATTGCCACAAGTATAGCAGACATGAATGATGATTTTTTTATTTTTTTATTTTTATTTTTTCTGACTCCAGGCATAGTTAATACTGTAGTATGTTCCTTGATGCCCAGCATCCCTTATACCTGCCATACACCTTTACCTGTTACCATTTAAGCGCTAATACCCACTGTTTGCATGTAGTACATACAAATGGTTTTCTCACCAAGGACTAGTTTGTTGGTGTTAACAAGGTTGTTGTTTAACTTGTTATCAAGTCAAAGTGGTATCATTATTAGTGTTCATGGAATGTTGTCATTGTATGTGTGTATACTTTTTTTATTTTTATTAATTTTTTTTTTTTACATTATACTTACCTCATGAAACCCCTCCTTCAGAATTATTAACCCATAATTTCATCTGTATTTTTTCTGTTCAAGATTGATAGCCATATTTCTGTTGGCATAGGAGTCTGTAATGCCTCTTCCATAGCATTTTTCATTACACACCGTTCTCTCTCTCTTTCTCTCTCTCTCTCTCTTGTATTTTATTTATATTGTATCATTTATAAAGGCTCCAACATCCTTGCATGTGTTGGCCTTGGTCACCTAATGGTGGCTCTCCACACTATTTGAGCTCTGGCAGCCTCTCTATTCAGTCTCTATCCCTGAAATCACACTCTGTGACCTTGTCCCAGGTCTGCTGTGAGGGACGCCTTCATGTGATGGCACAGATATAATCATTCGGCTCCTCTATACAAATGTCCCTCAGTGCCCTCTCTGCCTAGAAAATAGAGTGGTTGACTGCTGGAGAAGGGCGGCTTCAGCCTGCAGTCCACTGGGTTCATTTCAGGTGAACCTGGGACCACACTACTGTACTCCATTGCTCAGAATAGTGGTTGTATTATCGTCAGTTTTGTTTCTTAGCAGTTTATTTTACATACTATTCCATGCTGGCCTCATATATTATCTTTTTGATACTGATGTATATTGTGTAGACCAGATAAGAACCTTACTTAGCTTTGTTTATAGAGGCTCCAACATACTTGTATGCATTGGCCTTGATCACCTATTGGTGGCTGTCAATGCTGCTTGATCATCATAGTATGCGTCAGTAAGAGGTGAAGATTATAAAGGTGTCTATGCGCTAATTAATTTGCTGAAGAAGAGGCATTCTGAATCTCCAGTGCTTACGAGAGATGCAGGCCCTTAGGATTTTGTTATGAATTAATATTGGGAATTCTGTGTTTACAGTATTCCTGTTGCTTCATAGATCTTACACATGACACTGATGTTACTGTCATTGGCATTTCACATGATGGAATTGGGCCACCCCCACAACTTGACTACTAAGTACTGGTTGGATGAAATTTGATGAGCCTTTGGTGTAAGGTAGGAATGAGTCTCCTTGGTTACTGCAGTTGGTTTGTTTTTTCCTGATGGAACTGGGCCACTCCCACAACTTGAATACTAAGCCATGGGTGCATGAAACACAATGAACCTTTGTTATGAGGTAGGAATGAGTATCCTTGGTTACCTGTCAAATCAGCCTTGCACGCTAACTACACTTGACCATCATCAGAACTGAAGGGAGTTAGGAGCTTTGTCGTGGTAGATTAAAAATACTTTAGATGGATGTGAATATGTGTCCATCAGGTGCCAAAAGTGGTTTTACGGCATTCAGTTTAGGTAAGACCTCACATATTGAAAGAATTTACTAGTGCCACATCTAACCCTGCAATTCCAAAAGCCTGTTTCAAGCTGTTTATGATGTTGGGAGATGGCAAGAACATTCGTGGGCTCAGTAGCTCAAGCAAAATAGGCAGTAACTTTAATGAGAATTGTCTGGATTTTTTTTGCTCTCTGTTGCAAACTCATGTTTCTTTCTCATCCATTTCCCTTGAAATGCTACATTAACTTAAGTGCCTGTGATATATCCAAGTGATCCTTTTGGGATCATTTTATGCTCACTACTACACACAATTTGCCTGTAGCCATATATATATATATATATATATATATATATATATATATATATATATATATAAAATGTGCTATGAAGTACAGTGCAATGCAACTTTTCTGTATCGTATTATGAAGCATTATATACCTACAACGAGTTTCTGCAGTACAGGTAGTCATTAACTTTTAAGTCATTAACTTTGTTTTCTTGGGTACTGTATTGTGCCTAAAAAAGCAAAATTTAGTACTGTACATGTACATATATTGAGACAATAATTGATATATGCATACTGAGACCAGTCTTTGTGTATTGTTTTACGTACTGTGTAACTACAGTAGATAAGCATACTGTTCCTTTAAACACAAAATCCAGAATCCTTTACCATTATTGCATTATCACTTGAATATGAGTGATGTCTTTTCTAATTGTTCTTGCATATACAGTACCAGATGAGTTTATTCAATGCAAAAATGGCCCTTCCTGTTGTAAGGGGTTTATTAAAGCTGTATTTGACCCCTTCACTTGGAAAAGCCAGAGCTGAGTTGACCATAATCATTGAGAAAGGGCAAGAATAGCAGTTTCACTTCAATGATGTATTTCTGTGGTATTCTTGCTCTCTCCAGATTGTTTTGTTTCGCTGCTCTGGGGAATCTTTTTAAACTGGAGAGGTTGCAAAAGAGCTTTCAAAAGCTGAATAAACTCATCAGAAGGCAGCAAGGATAAATTAGTAATACATGTCACCATATTGAAGGAGTGATAAGGATGATCGTAGACTCTGTGGTTTAAGCATATGTATATAGTCTCAAGCAGCATAGTTATAGATGTGATGATATAGTTACCATACTCTCATATTCCACTCCTTTATATTCCCAGTATACTGTTTTCTCCCATTGCTTTGCATTTGTCCTTGGTTCCCTGCCCCTTTTCATAATTTTCCCTTGACGTATTTATGCTTACCACTATGTTATATTCCCCTCCTTTCTATTCCTTCCTCCATTTTGCTTTGATCCATGGCTGTTTTCCCCCTCATCATCTGAGCTTTCTCTTACTATTATGGAAGTTACACTTCATTATCCTTCTCTTTATTATTGATATAAACATGGTTGATACTGAAATGATATCAGTAGCATACAGAAGACTGTTCTGGTGTAATATGTGTAATAAATCAAAGAAGAGGTCTGTTTAACCTCTTGTACTACCTATAACATGGCTCATGGATTCAGTCACTGCTTATATTGCAGTAAGCATGTATATACTCTATTTCATTTTGACTTGGCCTAAAGTTGCTCTCTTTCTATCTTGAATGCTCACTTATAACAATAGGTCAGTGCTAGAATATATCATAATGCTGGTCACAAAAAAGTGCAGTAGAAAGGATGTAGAACCATAGCATTATGTTATTCTACCACTAAACCATGTAAAATAGGTTGCAAAAGGATGAAAATATCAGCATGTGCAAGGTGGCTGATAAAAAATACATACTGTACACTTATACATAACTTGAATTATATTGGGAATGCTGCAGACATACTCCTTAAATGTGTATACAGATTTTATGAAATTTTGTGACCTAATCATTGACTTGTTACTGTTGAATTAAGCCAGTGGTTCTGTGCTAGAGATATATGTATTAGTTATAGTTTTTATTTTAGCATGTAAATAGATATATACTACAGTATATTAAAATTTATTTACAGATCTATAATAACAAAATATGTACAGAGTATTGCATGTACAGTACATATGCAGAGTTCATATATATACGGTATATATATATATATATATATATATATATATATATATATATATATATATATATATATATCCATATATATATATATATATATATATATATATATATATATATATATATATATATATACTGTATATATATATATATTTATATAAAATTAGCCAGCCTTTCGGTACTGTATTCCAACACACATTTTTAGCATAATAAGGTGTAATGTATTGATTTCATGTTTCCTGAGAGATGATCTTGCCCTTCAGTACAATGAGTCATTATGATTTATTTCTGTTAACACCAGAGGAATTTATTCTGCATAGGGGAAAGTTTGTCTAGTGAAGGAGTAAACACATTGAGCCCAGGGATGTCTATCAGTTTATTATTGCCATCTGCTGACAAATTTATTCTGCTTAGAGTAGACTTTTTGGACTAAATGGGTTAGATATGGCATTGGCAATCCTCTTCAGTACAAGAGGCCACTCTGGGTTCAAATAAAATCATCTGTTAGCAGCAAGAATGAATTAAAAGGGATGTCAGCTGGATTCAGGAGGTTAATAATGAAATACAGGGAGGCCCATAAACAGCACTTCACTGGAAACTCACCTTGTGTTACCGTATGTGTTGCAGGGACAGCATAGTCTGGTAAGATAAGTGTGGATGTGGCAGTGGAAATAAGAAATGAATAAGTGATATGGGTTAGAGATTGATAACACTTTCTCAGCTGTGCCTGCATCGCATGAGAAAGCACCCGATGGAGTGGATGAGGAGTGTTATATATGGGCCACATGTATGTTTCCCTGATGTTGTGGCCATTAATAACCCCTTCAGTACGAGAGCTTTTTTTACAACTCGATATACGGTATATCTTTGTTTGAGTATAGCAGGAATAAATTGAAATTAATGATCATTGTACCGAAGGGTAAACAAGAAACTGGAACCAAATGGATAAAAGTGAACTTATGTGATGCTCGATAAAGAAGTGCACTTTCTGGCTGATGTGTAAGACCTTCAGCATGAGGACCTCATTGTTTTATTCCTGCTACCAATAGAAAGCTGGTTTGTCATATACCCCAAATATAGAGTGTACCAATTGTGTGAGAAAAAGGATGAAATTATTAGAAGATATTCATGGGTTAAAACAAGGAGAGCCTGTACCCTGTGCAATAAAGAGTCATATCTAAGTGGCTTGTGAGATTTGTAACCCATCTTCCTCAGTGATTTTTTCAGCATATTACACCTCAGTATCCTCTTGTGTTATTTGACACAAACTATATCACAATTAAAACAAATTTCAAACAAGAGGATGTTAAAACATAATATGCAAGATAAATTGCAAAGGAGGAGGTGCTACAAAGTCTCCTATACTGCCTAGGATATGGCACAAAGCTTCACAGGGAATACTGAACTCATGCTCAAAAAATGTTAAATTGTAAATACAGTACATATATATCTGTATCTATCAATCTGTCTATCTGTCTATCTATATATGTATGTATACTGTATATAAATTATGTATTGTGTAGTACCGTGCTGGATACCCTCAGTCAGTGTAAAACCTCTCTTTTAATCTGATGATGTATATATCACTTAATTCATGCTGTCTCCTGATGACTTGTTTAGCTTAGGATCAACTTTTCATACTGGAGGAGTTTGATACAGATCAGCCTTGCTATTCAGTCAGAAGACCAATTAGAAAACAATCAGTCATATGTCGAATGTAAGGATCAAAGAAGCAGTGGTCATTATCATACACCACACTGAAAAACTTGGCTTTGTAGGGGATTTTAGTGGTCGCATCCGCTAAAATGGCAATTGTACATCGAAATAGGGTGCAAAATGTATGGATTGTATAAGTAGATGAGGGCATAACAGTCATTTATAAAACAAGGGTGACTTGTATGCAGGTTGGTCCTTGTATAACTCTTATCCTCCATCTGTCGTGTGATTTCTTGTTTGATGTGGGAACGGCTCAGTCAGCATTATCAGTGTCTCCCCTGCATTATTTTTTAATTTTCTACTCTTACTGCCACACTCACACCCACACCAGTAAGTTGAGCCATGTCCACAACTCACAAGATGCTATCAGGTGAGTTTCTAGTGGAGTGTTATTTACGGGTCACCCAGTACAGTGGTCTGGTGGTAAAAAGAATAAAATGATAATTATGTCATCAGTGAGGGGGTAATTTCCTCTTGAATCCAATGATGTATGTCAAATTTTATTTTTGCTGTATAGCCAGACTTTATTACAGTAATTTAGTTAGCTCACTGAGTCCGGGGATGTCTTTTTCATATCATTCTTGCCATCTCCTGATGATTTTATTCTGCCTGGGATGGACTTTTCAACCTGGGGGAGTTACATATTGTATCATACCATATTGTTTATAAAGGCTCCAACTTGCTTGCATGCATCGGCCTTGGTCACCTAATGGCGGCTCTCCACACTGCTCAATCTCTGGCAGCCTCCTATTCAGTCCCCTATCGCTGTGGCCATATTCTGTGACCTTGTCTCAGGTCTTTTTCAGTCTGGCTGTTGCAACCCTAACCTCAGCATTCACACCTTTCAGATTCCTCTAGTTTGGAAAGTCTCTCCCAAGGTTAGTAAAAAAATTTCTGGTAACAGCAAAATTAAAATGAAATCATTTCCTCGGGTTGCAGGGGTTGAACATGAAACTTGGTGTTAAGAGATAAAGGATTGTACTGATGTGGCTCTGGAAATTTTGTAACACCCCGTCCTGAGCAATTTCTTCTCCACATTACACCTGGGTATTCTCTTGTATGTTATTGTTGAAAACTGTGCCAGCATTAAAATGGTGTAAGTAATGTACAAGAGTATGTTAAGGTGTAATGCCAGCATTGAAATGGTATAAGTAATGTACAAGAGAATGTTAAGGTGTAATATGCAAAAATGAATCAGGACCTCTTCCGTAGCAACTTTTTCTCCACATTACACCTCAGTATCCTTGTGTATGTAATAAATGGAAACTGTGTCAGCATTAAGATGATAAAAATACCATGCAAGAGAATGTCAAGGTGTAATAATCAGAGTGAATCACGAAGGCAGAAGTGCTATAATGTTCCCTGTGCCAACGAAGATCCACCTAGATAATGTTCTGTACCAGAGTCAACACAGAGTACAATAATGCTTGAATGGGATTCTGAACTGTATTTATGACCAGTTCCCTCTCATAACTCATATTTGTTTATGCAGTAAGAACAGGATGCGTGGAAAGTCTTGGCACTCCCTTTCCTTGTCCTTCCTATTAAACAAATATATTTTTACAGTAATGTTCCCCTTTCAACCAGGATTTATTTTTCTAGGATTGACAAGAAACATGGGAAGACTGTACTCTTTCCTTTCTTCATCCTTCCAGAGAAAACAAATCATAGATATGAAAGGAAATTTGTTGTAAATACAGTATGTTCAAGAATCTTATCCCTTGTTTACATAGATGCAGGTTATTTTCCACTAAGTATATATTATATTGCATTGTTTTCCTAGCTTTACTAATGCTTAGTGTGCAGTTAGCCCAGATTATTTTTAAAATTTAATACAATGATGTATATATCAGAATTCTGATAAATGCATGTGTGTGTGTGTGTGTGTATATATATATATATATATATATATAAGAAGGAAATAAGGAAATTACGTTGTTGTATTGACTGCTCATTCATTCATACATAATGGTCCATGTATTTCACTCCTCAATCCTAAGAACATACTGTACCATAGTATTTAGTGTATTATGATGACAGCTTAGTCTGCTGGTGTGAGACGTGCAGACATTTTGGCAGCATCATGAAACTGGTTGTCAACCATTCAATCATTAGATGTAAAAAAAAAAAAAAAAGCAAACTGTTAAGCCTGATAAAGGTTATAGGAAGCAGAAAATTATGTAGAGTAGAAACTGCAAAGCATGAAAAGGGTTTTAAGGACCAGTAAATATGTAGGGTAGACACTGGAAACACTAATTGAGACATACCCACAACAGATAAGATACTGTGCAATCAAACCTCATATTTTTGCCTTTTTATTTTGATAGGACTACAGTAGCCAGACCATATGCCAATACCCTTTGAATGGAGTAAATGAAATTGGTAGTTACCCTTTATTTTGTTAATTTTTAGTTGCATCTGCTGAAGCTGATATATATTGTCTTTAACTTGCCCCCAAAATTTCCATACTTTAATTTTAAGTGGTGAGTTGTAGCAATAAATTAAGACTGAAATATGATGCTAGTCACAAAAAGTGCTTTGGAAAGCATGTAGAGCCATAGTAGTTTCTTTTTGTTCCTCAGAGCTACATAACATAAGCTTCAAATGACGAAAATCTGGGTCAAGATAGAGTAAGACCATTGTAGTTGCCTTCAGCTTACAGTCCCAATTTTGTGAAAGAAAAAAAAAAAAGAGAGAGAGAGATTGGAATGCATATTGACATACGATGAGAGTTCAGTATTGTTCTAGGCCTGAGGTGCCATATATGGACCAGCAAGTATAATGAAACTTTATCCACTTATCTTAATGGATGTAATCTTCTCATGAAGATGTTAAATGTATACAGGTTACTGTAGTTAAATTAATTGTTGTCTAGTGATGCTTTTGAAATAGATTTAAATTGATCAAAAAGAAGAGTTATGTACTGTATATTAAGTGACAGAAAGTGTTGTGGTTGAAGAGTGAGGATAAGGGAAGTCTGTAGTTGAAAAATGATTCTCTCTCTCTCTCTCTCTATCTATTTTTTTGCAATAGCTTATTCTCTAAGGTCCAGCAGTCTTCGTTTGTGCCACACAAATTTACATGCCACAACTTTGGCACTAATACTGTGCCCTCCACCCATACTAAATACATGCTAAGGGTGTCTCATCCAGGACTAGTGAGGTGGTATTAGTGAGAATATTTTGCAATATGTCAGTGGGTCTTGTAGATCAGCAGAATGTGTTGTGGTGAAATTCCAATGCTTGTAGCAGATCGATAAAGTCTGTTGTAATGAAACTTGAATGCTCAGTGTTCCCCATCTCAGCCTGGGATGAAACTCATGTTCTTCCAAATGGCAGGCCACTTCTGTAAATGCTTTAGATAGTTATGACTAATCGAACAGGTTTTCACATCAAGTCATAGAGTTTATACTGTCGCAGGGAAAGATAGAAATGCCAAAGACAATTTATTCAACTAATTATGTTTTTATGCAGTATGGAAAGAGGCATTATACTGTATATATATATATATATATATATATATATATATATATATATATATATAATATAAATACCGGTATATATATATATATATATATATATATATATGGAGAGAATGGAGAATGAAAGACTGACTAAGAGGGTGTATGTAGGTGAGGTGGAGGGAGGGAGAGGGAGGGGTAGACCAAGGATGAGATGGAGGGATGGAGTTGAGAGGTATATGAGGGAGGGGGGGGTGAGTTGGGGGGAGGGTAGTCAAATTGTGGGTGACAGAGCGACTTGGAGGCGTTTTGTCTGCGGCCACCCTTTGTGGGATTAGGGCTTCGGGCTATAGATATATATATATATATATATATATATATACATACATATATATATATATATATATAATATTTATGATATATATACAGCGAGCTCTCACATAATGCACGAGTATTGTCCCCGGCAGGTCCTGCTTTATGAGATTTTTGCATTACGAAGCCATTCGTTTACATGTTAAAAGGTTTCGTGGTACCCAAGCCAGCCCCAAATTCACCTTTGGGGCAATTTTCAGGGATTTTTCCCAGGACATTTACCTGCCTAATACAGTAATGACTTCATTACATACAAACACTAGAGGATTCCTCACATTGAACTGAAGAGGTTGTGGGCTTGCTGGGCTGAAGGGGAGTGAAGTTCCGAGGCAGGGCAGGACTCCTGCTGGTCCCCAGGCGGCCAAAAAAAAAGAGAAAAGGTAACACACAGCATGCGTGGAGCCAAAGTGGGGGAAGAGGGTAGGCTTAAGTGGGGCAGGAATGCTCATTGGACTGTGACAACACCCCGTGCAGACGCATGACAGCCATAGGTCATTGACTGATGCAGCCCACGCTATGACTATCACTGCCCATGTTATGTCTGTTCCCATTGCATTATGACCAATTTTTTCGTGTAATGACTGTTTAAACCATAATTTTTGGCCTCGGGCCACTTAATCTTTGTCGTCGTGCATAAGATGGTTTTCGAAAAAATTGGCAGTTTTTTTTCACTCGCTTTGTTTGTCATTTTTGCATTTTGGTCATTTCCTGGCCTCAAAAATTGCTAACCATTTTTGAGAGGTTCGCGCACTCAGATCGTGCGTTAAGTGAGAGCTCGCTATATATACGGTATATTCATCCATCCTTCATCCAATCATACGTTGCGCCATGAGAACCTTCACTGGCTCAATCCAACTGGAGTGCTGTAATTGCCCACTAAACCACCAGGTGCCAAAATTTGGTTATATGGTTACTACCCAGCATAGTAAATGGTTTCCTGGTGTACTGGAAGCCATTTGGCTTGTCATTCAGTGTAGAGTCACTCACAGGCAGAAGGAAGAGGAAAGACAGAAAAGGGAGTGTAAAGTCACCTGTAAGCAGAAGGACAGGGAAAGAAAGACAGAAGAGGGTGGAAGGAAACAAGGATTGAAGAGACGAAAGGACAGACACCCGAGAGCAGCACTATATCGAGTGAGTGGATGGTGAGTGCCCCCACCTACCATATATACATATATATATATATATATATATATATAGTATTGCATTAAATTATGTTTTGTTTGTATGCATTTTGATTATATTTAAAAGTGGAAAGACAGAAGACAGTGTGCCCTTAGTTAATTCACAAAAATACATACTGTGGAATGCAGGCATTATTAGATATATGTTATTACACTGAATTTCATTATATTTTGTTCTTTTATATGCTGTGTGAGAGTTTGTATAATATAACATAGAGAGGCAGCAGATAACATACTCAGCTACTGTAATTCTGGAAATGTGCTGTATATAAAGTAAGCACTGTAGATTTAAGTTATTGTATTGTACTGGATTGAGGTATATTTGTCTTTTTTATATATAATGTAAAAGTTTGTATATTTACCTTATATTCTTGATTAACCCCTTCTTTTTGATGACAGATTATTGTAGTTTATTCTTGCTGCTTTCCAATGATTTTGTTCAGCTTTGGAAAGATCTCTTAATACTGAATGGATTATTGAAAGCAGTATCTATCCATTCTAGATCTGAGTCTCTCCTAAGCTTAAAATCAGCTGATGGTAGTGAGAATAGATGAAAAAGATGTCATTGGGGTGAAGGGGGTTAAATACATATACAGCAGTAAAAACATGTGGATATATTAGAAAGTACATACATACATAGAGCCTCAGTTGAGCCCTAGATTCCTTGTGTCATTCTCTCTCTCTCTCTCTCTCTCTCTCTCTCTCTCTCTCTCTCTCTCTCTCTCTCTCTCTCTCTCTCAGCTAGTGAACCCATTTCAGTCTGATTACAAATTATTCTACATGCATATGATTCTTAGATTTAGGAGAGACATTTTGTAGTGAGGGGATAAATGAATGGCGTAATAATCTCTCCAGTTTGAAAATTCTCAAATTTAGGGGAGATCTTTTGTAGGGAAGAGGTTAATGAATGCTATACTGTATCTGATCACCCCAGTGGGAAAACTCTTCCCAAAGTTAAACAAAATTGTGGCGTTAACAAGAATAAATTAAATACAGCAATAGGTTATAGAACTGAAAGGGTTAACTATTGTGTGTATGGAGCATTAGTTCCCTTTCATATTTAACAACTTTTAGAGGCTTTAAAAGCACATGAATGAGGTTAGTGTGAGATGGAGAGAGGATGGCTTGTGGTGAAAGATGGTGGCATGGCAGCAACTTGTTTGTGCCCTCCTCCCTCCATGATTAAAATATCTGGCCATAGAAAGCATTCAGGAAAGATGTGTTGTTATGCTAATCCTGCTTCTTGTCGTGTGATTTAGGCAGCCCTGAAGCTCGTCAGGATATAATAGAAAATATCTCCAAGGGTTATAGAGGCACCTGGTGGTCTAGTGGTCAGAACGCCCTAGTTGGAGTGGTAGCCTTTCGTAGGTTTGATTGCCAAGGGGTGAATGGGAATTTTTTTATCATGTCATGTCATCATGGGAAGTAATGTGGTCATATACACTTTAATTTATTGGACTACAGTAGCCTAGCCTCAGGCCCCTACACCTTGAAGGAGTAATATAGGATTGACAGTTACCGTCTCTTTATAACTAGATGTAAGGCGATCACTTTGAAATTATCTTCTTATTTGAATTCATCTGTCAGTGTCCTTGTAGTATGTGTTTCCAGATTAATATTGCAGGGTGAATTTTTTTTTAACATTCCTTTAGAGTCATTGTAGGCATGAAATTAATTATGTTAGTTTTTAAAAAGTTTCTAAATTTATTGAGGAATGTTACTTTCTTTTAAGATACCATAGTATACAGTATGATACAGGTGTATTAGAAAATATTCCGTGTTGACACAAACAGATGTGCAAGGCCAGATATTTTTTTGTATTTTGGCTTAGAAGCATGGCCATCATTCAATCATATATTGTTTAAGTCATGCAAATTATGTTTACTCAAATACATTTATGCTACTTTCTGTATGTACCTTAAAAGAATTTTGTATTGGTATAATTCTTCCAGCTGAACACACTTTTGAAAATGTAATGACCTGCTTCTGTACTCATTATTGTGGCATGAAATCAGTTGTATGTTACTTATTACAGGGATCAAATACACCTGTGATTCATGCACTCATTTTGAATTTGTCATTACAAAAGGATGAATACACCTGTGATTCAAATGTTCATTTTGAACTTGTGTCATTGCAGTCGCATGAAAGATTTAACAACAGCCACACATAATAATGAACTTGTAGACAATATATGAGGCACAAACATCCAGCACAATAACTGAAGCATTGTTTTGATAGTGGTGAAGGAAGGTTGTGTAGAGATATTGAGAGTATTTTATATCTGAATAAAAGAAAAAGTGTCTTGGTATCAGTAGTTTCTTTTGTTTGATACAATTATTGATATTATTTAGAAGCAAAGGATATTCTCCCTGTCCCATTGCTCTGACCCAAGCTTGCAAGTTAAGCATACAGGAGATCCTTGATTTAACAGACTAGTAAAACTCACGCTCGTATACTCGCTCATAGCTAAATAAAGTCATATGGCATCAGCTGGAATAGAATGCCTGTACAGTATCTGAGTTGTCCTGACCATGAGAGAGTCAGCTGTGACCATATAAACTCTCCCATGACTCACTCTTAGCTGAATAAAATTGAGTTGTGTTAGCTGGTATAAAATTTTAGCTTTGACGATCATGAGATGATTAATAGGATCTTGGCTGACCAGAGTATTATCTCATTAGTGAGCATTAAGGAAAGCTGTGAGTGGGATTTGTTATATCAAGAAATACTGTATGCTAAAAATGTTAATGAGATTGATTTACCAGACATTTTAACATTTTCAGATGAACATACTGTACAGCATGAAGAGTGCAATGTTTACATTGTCTTGATATATTTTATCCTTTCAGTCAAATGATGTATTAATTATTGTCTTCCTCATGTCTCCAGATGATGATGGTCAGGTTGTGAAGGGTTTAAAGAAGACATTCAAAACCCATGACTATAATACCTGAATGAAATCATCTAGTGATGCACTCTGTTCACATTAACTGGGCAGCAATTTTTTTCCTGTTGCAGTCAATTTCTTGTCAGAAAAGGACAATACTGTACTATAGCCTTCCTTGCATCTTATCCACAGCACATCTCCATGAACAGAGTATAGTAAGAAAAGTAAGAAGTTCATCATCTGACTGAAGGGATTAAATCTTTATGACACTGACTTGTCATCATGAATTCCATGCTTATGTTTTGATATGGCCTCACCAATGACCCACTACCCTCCCCACCCAAGATGATCAGAAGTGTTTTGGTGTGCGCTTTATAATTTATTTTCCCTCTTGCATCTCTTCACTAAACACACTGATGCAGTACAATCTGTATGTTTATTACAGCCATCAAAGTCTGTAGAGGTAAGTAGCAAAAGATTTGAAGGTTGACAGAATTCTGACGTGCCAGTAAATGCTGTTATGACTCCTATTTGGAGAACATCTCAAGGCAATGTTCATCACTTATGTTGCTAATCTATCTATCTATCTATTGCCAGACGCCTTAATTCCATACAAGGTGGCCACAAACAAATCGCCTCCACGTTGCCCTCTCCCCCGCCATTTCACTGCCCTGCTCCCAGCTCACTCCCCTCCTCTCTCATATACCTCTCCACGCCGTCCCTCCATCTCATCCTTGGCCTCCCCCTTCCTCTTTTTCCCTCCACCTCACTCACATACACACCTCGTCAGTCTCTCACTCTCCATCCTCTCCACATGGCCAAACCACCTCAATGTGTTTTTCCTAACGCTACCAATCACATCCACATCCACATCCCACACCACAACGCTCCTTCACATCCTCATTTGTCAGGCATTCTCTTCATGTGACTCCACATGCTCCTCTCATAACTCATTTCCACTGCTGTTACTCTTGACTTGTGTCCCTCCAACAAGGTCCAAGCTTCACTTCCATTCGTTAGAGTTGGTATCACAATACCGTCATATAGTAACTTTTTCACTTCCATGCTCACTTCCCTGTTTCTTATCACTGCTTTCAAGGAACCAGCAACCTTTCTTCCTTGCTGTACCCTTTCAAGCACCTCACCCTCCAAACTTCCATCCTCACTCATCACACTACCTAAGTACTTAAGCGTACTCACATTTTCAATTTCCCCCCCATCCAACCTCACCCTGCATTCACTGACTTCACTTCTCTCGAAGACCGTAACTTTACTCTTCCCTACATACACCTTTAGATTCCGTTTCTTACACACCCTCCCAAACTCATCCACCAAGCCTTGCACCTCCCCTTCGCCTTCACTTAACAACACAGTATCATCTGCAAACACCAGTACATGGAGTTTCCAAACACTGCCCTCTCTCATTAGGGCCATTAATGATATCAATTTATATGGCAGATAATTCTCATTAAATAAGTTGTTCTGGCCCCAGGCTCATCTAGACGTGAGACAGTTGGACTGCAAGATGAAGGTGCCTTTCTACAGGCCACAATCTTCGTTAGGGGTAAAAGGATTTTGAGCGCCATTTGCATGTCCAGGCAGTTGAAATCCCTGATTTTATCAGTAACAAGGTTACCACACGAAGGTGCCCCTCCAGCACCCATTACGGTGAATACTGTAAACGTGTTTTATCATGTATTAAATAACTGAGAAACCCACCCACTTGCTAACAGACGATGATACAACTCCTGTTTTGTGCAGCACTCTAAATGCTCCAAACCTCTTCAATATGATGATTTTTTTTTTTTCCAAACGATTGTGTTCAGTGTAACAAAGGCCTTTTGAACTCGAAGTAAGTATAACCTTCAATAATTCCAGTACTACAAGATGAATTCCTCCCGGTTGAATACTATAGCCAGCAATGGCAAGAAGTAAAAGAGATGTCACTAATGAGAAGAAGAATATTTTGGCTCCCGTGGCTCAGCTGAATTGTTTGGCATTAGCTAGAACAATGTTTGAGCTGTGACCATGAGAGGGTTAATAGTGATAGTATTAACACTGACTATGAAGCGCCTATGACTTAGCTGAGTAAAACAAGGGCATTTGTCGACCGCAAGACAGTCGCTCCATATAGCCATCTTACTAGGGTAAAGTGGGGGTGGTGAGCAAAAGACCAAAGGGATGGGCTGAAAATTTCGTGAGCGATTGGGCTGGGGCAGGAAGGTAATCCCTGCGAATATGGGCGGTGTAGAATTGTGGTCTGAGTGCAGTGGAGGCTTATCTAAAAATGTCCCCCAAGAATGGAAGTGTCACGGTCGTAAAGAAATGGGCATGGAGGACAAAGAAATGAGTAGAATGAGCTGGAGCTGTGATGAGGATGGGCAGGGTCCATGAGAGTATACCGTGTGAAAATAGGCGCTGTAGAGTTAATGGTCTGAATGCAGTGAAGGTTTGTTTCAAAAGTTTTCTCTATCAATAAGAACCAGATAGTATTGCGTAGCCCTCCTTTACCTGCCACCCGCGAAAAAAAAAAAAAAAAAAAAAAAAAAGCTTGATCAGAATACATTATCTGGATCATGAGTTCATACCGTGATGGAGTTCCCAGGATGGAGTAAGACATTCAGCAAGATGAACAGATCGATGAATTTTCGCTTCCTGTACAATGTTCCAACCAACTTGCCCGTAATGCCGCTCCCTAACAGCCACCGTCCGGAACTCATTGAAGGTCAAAGTGAAATTTACGATTAGATATGAATATCCAGGAGCTCAGATCACCATTTTATCAGAAGGATGGGGGGGCTGCTAGGAGGACATCTGAATGTATGGACAAGTCGGCAAGCGTGAAGTATTTAATCATGTGCTCTGTGTGAAAAATCCGTGAGTACGAAACATGTTTTCTGTCTGCCTAGCCAGTCATTTAACTGCGGGAAGGGTAGCTGGTGATACATTGTCCAATTTGCAGCTAAAAGAATCGCATTCAGTTCTCGGACTGGTGTGAACCAAAGTTTATTTGCCCCTTATCCCTGTTCACCCATTAGTACAATTGGGGACTTGGACATAACATTAGCTGTTGTCGATCGTATTCTACAGTACGGTAAGACTGTGACTTAACAGAAATTGGCTGTGTGCCTTAACGGGCCCTCTTGCAGTCGAGAGGACATTAATCCTAAACATTCTGCCATTGAAGGTGGTGCGAAGGCTGTGCCACTAATGAAACTTCTCATAGCCTCCTCTGACCGGCCTCTCCTTGGTACTACGTGGACAACCTCTGTGGCAATTCTAATCTGACTACATATGGCCAGTAACTGAGCTTAACGGAAGTTAGGGATCTTCGTCAGGATAGGAAAAACGATCATATTCTCTCGTGTAGCTCCTGACTACATTTGGCCATTAATTGAACTAAAAATTAGTTAATGATCTTCATGCTGGGAAAAACACGCCCATTCCCTCGTGGAGTTTCTGACTACAATTTGCTGTTAATTGGACTTACC
>NC_137021.1:455000-480000 GCF_032717465.1 Coenobita brevimanus
GGCACAGACATGGGTGTATGCATGCCCTCTGCCCTACTTCGATGACGGAGGTAAAAATGTCGTGGAACTGAAAGGGTTAATATCAGGTACTAAACGAATCTTTTTCTTTCCAGACCGAGAGGTGCGTCCCAACAACGGGTTCCTGCAACAACTGGCTGATCTGGACCTTAACCTCTTCCGTGCCCGGCTGGAAAAAATGCGCAACGAGTCTTCGGAGTCGGAGTCGGAGTCTGAGGCGGGGGATGAGACATGTAACAAGAAGGGAAGTGAATCTGAGGAGGAAGAAGAGGAGTCTGAGGAGGAGGAGGAGGAGGAGGATGAAGAGGAAGAAAAAGAAGAGTCTAAGGAGGAGTCAGAGGAAGAGTCCGAGACGAGTGTAGAAGAGACTGAGAGTGAGAGCGGGAGTGAGAGTGACAGTGAGAGTGAGTGTGACAGTGACAGTGAGAGTGAGAGTAGCTGTGTGCTGAGCTCGAGCGGGGACGATATGGACTAAAGTGGAAGGGTAAAGAAAACTATGGGGGAAAAAAGATAGAATAATAAATGAAACCCTATAGGAGCAAACCACGAGAAGGAGTATATTCAAAAGACGACTTCAGGAGCTCCTGATGAGAGGACGATAACTCAGAACTTATATTTACATCTAATCTACGTCTACATTTTACATTTACGCCGACATCTATATCTACAGCGTATGTACAGCTACAGTAACATTTATATCTACGTCTGCATCTGCATCTACATCTACGCTTACCTTCACATCTACCTCTAAATCCACATATAGGCTACATCTACACCTACACCATGTGGATGAGGGAGGAAGGAAGGGAAAGTCAGAAGTCGTAAATATAATGAAAGCTAGCCAGTTTCAGGATAAACAAACTTTCCATAAAACTTCCCTATTATGACAGCCAATTTCTTTTTCGTATTTTCTCACAATGACAATTTTTTCGCTCATTTTGGCCATGAAGTGTTTGGCAGCTGCAAACGTGAAGACAAAATAATACACAAACGATTTTATGCACTTGAGCTTACGAGAGTTTATAAATGGGATCCCAGGATGAACGAGTTGGAAAAGATGACGTCTGAGAGTTGCTGTGGCTATGTGGACGAGAAAATGTTGAAGATAAAGGAAAATGGCGATTGTTTTGAGGTACTATTTGATTGTGTGTAGGGTAAGGTAATCTAGCTGAGTTATATGCTCATGTATACATAGTTATTTATTTAAGCAGGAGTAACATGGATTATTATTGGTATACACACACACACACACACACACACACACACACACACATGCGCGCGTGCGCTCTAAAGGTTATACAACTTCTATCATAAATGTTTATGCTTAAGCTATTTTCTATTTTAATAGGTCAAAGTTTTGTGTATTCAGTGTATTGTTAAGTTTCACCGTTGTTGTTGCAATTTATTACATGACAACTCAGCATTTTTAGCTGTGTGTTGCTTTGGTTGTTGCTGATTGTTGTGATTCCAGGCTTATCTGAAATTGAACCCGGTGGACTGCAGGCTGAAGCTGCCATTTTCTTGCTGTCTACCATATTCCTTTCGGTTGACAGGGATGAGAAGGAGGAAGAGGAATAAGTGAGAGGTAAGGTGAAAGGAAACGAAAAGAGAGAAGAAGGAAGGAGTAGTAAAGTGTCGCTTGGATCAACAGTCGTGTTAAATAAAAAATATATAAAGTACTTGTATATTCATATTTATTTTTATTCCATATATTTATTTATATATACAGTTTTGTAAATATATTTAAATATTTATATATTTACTAATGTAATGATTAAAATAAGAAAGTTGTGAGAACACTTCTAGATCACTGTGAAAAGGCCATCTTTAATAAAAATCACCATTATCATCATCATCATCATCCTTATCATCATCACAAAGTGATTTCCCGTTGTTGTAAATGGAGTGGGATATTGCAAAAACGCAAAAGCAAGGAGGAAATATCACCAAGAGTACCCAGATAAACCACTTAAACGTCTTTACACTCATCATTCAAGCCTTCGGATACTAAATAGGCTACATCATCATCATCATCATCGTTATCATCATCATCATCATCAACATCGTTATCGTCCTGTCCCGGTTTCTCATTAATTCAAATGGAGTGAGTAAAAAAAACAACAACAACAACAAAAACAATATTGGCTGATATACACTGCTTTAGCCCTACACTGTACACAGACACATAGATAAGTGTATGGTAATAGAGTGACATATGAATAAACCTTTCCTGTCTCTCTTCCGTAATGTAGTTAATATGGCACATTTAACATCAATAATAATAATGGAAGTGGAAGTGCTTATAATAATTCGAGTGGAGTATGATAATGGAGTATATGAGCGTGGGTCGATGTTGAGTGGGAGGGCCCGGATTCACAACAAATTTAACCCCTTCTCTGCTAAGACCTATTTTTCATTTTACTTCGTCACCTCCACACGAAGTCATTCACGTCAGAAAGGACAATCAATGATGATGGAACTAATGAAGTCTGTATTTAACACGTTCCACTCCAGACGTGTCCCTTGAACTAATAATAATAATAATAATAATAATAATAATAATGTCTGGAGACAGCTTGAATAAACTGAAAAATAAGTCATCTGTTTGAAAGGTATAAGATCGATTCCCAGTCGTAACTAAGACATTTTTTTTTTTCCTGAAGGAAGAAAGAGGAACATGAAAAGGTTCTACTCTCCCTCTCCTTACCCTTCTTGATGGGAAAAATGGCTTACGATATTTTTTTCTCGTAACTAAAGATCTATTTTTGCAGGATGAACAAAAGACGGGGAAGATGATGTACTCCCCTCTCCTTGTTTCCTACAAACCAAAATAACTTGAGACATTTTTGAGCTCCGTTTTTCCAAGACGAACAAGAGGCGTGGTAATATTATACATTTCCCTTTTGCTTCCTGCGAAAATAAATGACTTACGGCAAAGAAAAGATCAAATTTGTGAATCCAGGCCCAAAAATGATGGGAGGCCATTTGGTCGGGGTCATCCCTGACAGGACGCCACGTCAGGCAAAAGAGATAGTGATGGTAGTGACTGTGAGCAGAAGGAAGACAAGCTGGAGGGTACAGGAGAGGCTGCTGTCACAAGCAAAAGTTCGCTGGCAATTATCCACTGCCAGCACTGTGTTCTGCCTTTCATACAACTTTTTCCTCTCTGAACGTCAGAGAGTATCCTTCCCTCTCATTCTGTTTTGCTGCATGCTTTATATTGACATCCCATAAAGATATCGCCACAGTCGGCAGGGAAGTGTCAACGAACTCTTGATCAAATGGTACAGTAAAGGATTGGGACAATTTTTTTCACATTACTGTATCTACCATCCATCGTACCATTTTGAACATACGGAAATTTTGTGCTTCGTATTCATGGTTTAAAAAACATGGAATACTAAAGTGCATTTGATCTCACCCGATGAAGATCCCCAATCCCATCCATCTCAGGTGCTGGCCAAAGATGGATTTGACTACTGGCCAAGGAGACTCATTCCTACCCCGAAGCTACTGTAAGATTCATCGAAAATCATGCAGTCACGACTTGGTGTTCAAACTATGTGAGTGGCCAGGTAAAGTCAGATGAAAACAAACTTTCTATATTAGTGACTGGAAGTCTTATGTGGATTTCCTAATTTTGTTTGAGATTAGACAGTCATACAGATCACAGCCAGAAGTTGTCCCATATCTACAGAGACCATACTGTAGTTGTACCCCCTGGTTTACGTGGACATAATGTCTATTCTGCAATGGAATTACACGCGAACATAAAACAACCCTTCCGCACCTGCTCATACCCCCTCTCTAGCTCATTCACCTGTAACTATAATTCTAATTTAGAATGGACTGTAGTTACAGGCGACTAAATCAGAAGTAGGGAGTATGGGCAAGTGAGAATGAGAATGTGTAGTGGCCGAGAGTAATGTTAATTTGGAATGGATTATAATACACACCTTTTGAGTCTGCAGATAGATGATTAACACCGCTGAAAACACGCTACCAAGGCTGTCTGGTAAGTATGAGGAGCCAGAAGGTTATATTGAAGGCTATAAGGGCTGATGGTAGTATAAGGGTCCTGTAGGCCAACACTATTCGCGGTGAACATGGTCGCACCTCCTCCGACTCCCTCCTTATCACCACCCCACTGTTGCCCGCAGGAGCCACGAACAGCGGCTTCAGTTTGAGGTTGGGGTCGTCGTTGGGCGGCTGGGGAACCAGGATGTGAACCAGTGTGTTTATAGACAGAACCACCACGGCGAAGAAGTTCCAGACGTCTATAAGTGTGATGGAGGGTGTGGGGTGTATGGAAAGAGCTAGGGGGAGCAGCCTCAGGGTATACAGAAGTAGGAGGGTGCCCAGGGACAGCACAATCCTTACTAGCATGGCCTCCCACACCACGAAGAAGCTAGCCCAACTTATTCCCAACAGGAATAACGTCGGGATGAAAAGGGACAGGAGGAGAGAGATGCCGTGATGTTGCAGCTCCACCTGTACGCTGAACTGGCCCTCCGAAGCTTGACCCGGGCTGACCTGAATCATGGAAAAGTGCCCCACCTCCCTCGGGCCACTAAACACCACCTCCTTCAAGGGATCGAAGCGCACCCGGTCCTTGTACGTGTGGGGGAGGACGATGGTGAAAGGGCAGCGGTGCAGGGTGAAGGGGTGGGTATAATGACGGTGGGGGCAGGTGAAGGTGGCCAGGTGCTCCGTTGTCAGGCTAAGTGCGTTGTGTTTTCCGGGGTACACCAGGTCTGTCCACACAGAGGGAGAGACAGGTATAGCATCGTCCTCATCATTACCATCGCTATAATTGTATTTGCTATACCTAAATGGAATGTGTAGGCTTTAGTTTCAAAGCTTACAGACTCAGTGTTATTACTAGTTATGCATTGTACGTGAAATTGTTACCTCGTACTCATTAAAGCACAATTTAAAGCCCACTTCAGCTCGCAACATTTCTAGTCTTTAATCTCCAGGGGACGTTAAGCTACTCCTAAGGTACACCACATAACATCTTCTGACATTAACCAGAAAAAGTTCAGAGTTGTGTTCTAATATTATCAAACTGTTTTCTTAGGTAATATTATTACAGGTTATCACTGCGTGGCAAAAACTGAGCAATTTTGACAATAGTGTAGCGCACTGTGTAAGCAAAAAGTATAGAAACTGTTATGGACAACTTACCCATCTTGATGGTGTTGAAATTTGGCGGTGTTGGGTTGTTGGCCGTGTCCACTTTGACACTCTGCTGCATCACCTCACCTCGCCCGCCTTTCAGCTGCTGCAGCCCGTATTGTGGCACCCAGATCTTGCTGACGTCCTCCTGGCTCAACACCGCCCCCCGCCCCACCCCTGCCAGGTGACTGAAGGCCAAGCGGTCGTCGGTCCAGGTGAGGGTGATGCGAAGCTCCGCCGTGACCGCCATGTCTGTATCATCAACTGCAGTAATCTGGGTCACTGTCATGGCCGGGGTCAGGATCAAAGGCGAGTTGTTAGTAGTGTCTTTCGTTTGGACCTCACCTTCATCGTTGGCAGGATCAAGTTTTTCGTCGACAGGACCAAGGATGTCGTCACTTCCACCACCAGCTAACACCCCTGCCCTGTTGAATCCCCCACGGCCCGACGGTGTGAGGTGTCTGCGGTACCCCCTCTGCAGGTTAACCATGTTGCAATCGTCCTCGTCAGTGCCATCTTCACACTCGTACTTCATGTTGCAGCGGTGGCGGTGAACAATACATTGGCCAGAGCGACACATGAAGTGACGCTTAGTGGAACACGGGGACAGACTGAGTTCCAGTTTCTCCCCCGGGTGAGCACCACACAGTAAGCTCTCCACGCTCCACGTTCGCAGCCCTAGTGGGTACTCTTCTAAGCTGGAGGGTGTCATGGTGGCCAGAGTAATGTTATGGATGTTCTTGAGTAGCCACCGCGACTGTGTTTTGTTCCATGCTATAAGCAAGTCATAGAACCCACGGAACAAAGGTCGATCGTCAACGTGACCTGATGCACGGAACCTACTGTGGTGCTCGTCCTCAAAGCACAAACCACGCAGACGCAGGAAGTTTGCTGGGTTTATTTCACATGCGCTGCACTTCTTGATGCTACATTTGGCGTCACCCCACGTGCCGTCAGAGAAGAGCGCAGCACAGTTGTCCAAAGACCCACCATATGGGAAGGGTGGCACGAAGTTACTATAAGGTGTCTCAGTGCCGGTAGCGAAAGAGGTCCACACGCCCTCCTGTCTGGTGTCACTCACCCCCAGCCACAGCTTCCACGGTGTGCCGCTGCATGACGCGAGGTACGGTTGCATGGCACGCAGCAGCTGCCGGTTGTCCGCATCAGTCGCAGGTACCGCCATCTGTGCGTCCAGCAGGCGGCACTGGGCCAACGCAGCCACCACACTGCGTCGTTCAGGCAGCACCAGGTAGTGCGGTGCTGACCTGGGCAGCGGCATGCCACACTCAGCCTGTTTGCTCATGTCAGTCTCATATAACTTCAGAGTAGAAGCCTAAAAGCTTAACTGTGAAATACTTCTTATTCTATGACAGCGATATATCAGACTACTATAATAAATTGCATGATGAATTATATTAACTAAATTTAGGGAAAATATACAGTACGTGACTAAATTATACCATACATAGAAACATTTCTGTGCCAAGGATTTCATGTTTTATATCTGTATTATTAGAACTAACATGAGATATTTAGCAACAGTACTGGTAGGCTTATGGTTCTTGGATTAAAGTATCGAAAAACACTAATCACCTGCACAGATTCTGGTGAGCGACGTCAGCCACAGGGATGTGACCAACACTAGTAACATCAGCAGCATCGAGAGAGAAGACGTCACCCTGCATCACACTCTGACATCCCGCCAACTCCTCCACCTCACCAGCGGACAACTCACGGGCCCAGAAGTTAACTTGGGTGATATCCCCGTGTAGCACCTGAAGTATTTATACAAGATTTTAACGTGAAGAAGTATTTACAAAGGATCTACCCCTGGAGAAGTATTTACAAAGTATATTATCGTGGAGAAGTATAATAAATGGTAGAAACCCCTTCAGTCCCTACCTTCACCTTCGCAGCTGTCAGAGAGAGAGAGAGAGAGAGAGAGAGAGAGAGAGAGAGAAATCCCACCACTAACCATCCCTAACCAGCCTACCCACGTCCTATAAAGCATTATTGCCACAGGATTTCCTCAAAGTCATCCATCGCATATTAATACACAATACACCTACACTTCCTGGTACCACACACACACACACACACACACACACACACACACACACACACACTTACAGGAAACTGGGGTTTTATGATAGCTATTTTTTTTTTTTTTAATGCAGTTCTGAACGTGTGACCAGACCGATTAGGTGGCCGAGTGGTTGGCCTTCCTAGTTGCGTATCAGCCGTCCCGATAGCGCCAGGGGTGTGGGCAGCTGACATACTTGGCACCGGTACCCTATCCATTCACCCTCTGGAGGCTGGTAGGTAAATAAGTATCTAGGGTAGCACATAAGATATATTGCTGTGGTAACCTGGTAGATGCACTGGACTTCAACTCCATGATAGAGGGTGAATTATCTACAATGGGAGTTAATCACCAACGTTTCTCAAGATTCACATATAACCTAAAACAGAGTGGCTTAGGTCCGTATTCTCGTAGGTTAAGGAAGCTCCCTAACACCTTTTCCTAAGCGATTTGTGTTTACTTATTACACCTCGTTATCCTCTTCTTTGTTATTACCCTTGGGGACGGGCTATAGAATACTTCCCCAGTATCCTTGGTTGTCTTAAGAGGAGACTAAAAAGGGCCTTTTGGTCTCCAGTCTTTTGCTCCTTACTCTCCTCTCCTGTCGTTCTGTCCCACCTCTCTTCTGATATTTCCGTGCTTCTTCCAGCCTTTATTTTCCCTCGTCTTCTACAGTGCCATGTAGTCATAGGCTATTATGGCTTGGCTAGTTCTTCATTATTCCTTCCTTCCTTCTATCTTCTTTGTTATCAAAGTCATTCTAATATCGCCATACACTTCATCAGTAACGTACAAAATTAAACTAACAGGCCGTATCCAAAAATAAATCGCTAAATAAGAGGTGCTAGAGGACCTCATTAAGCGACGAGAATACGGGGCTAAGTGCGCAGTCTACTTAAGTGCACAGTCTACCTAAGTACAGGATGCAGGGAGTTACGTACCTGTGAGCGTGCGAATTCTCCCGCCAGTGTGTCCTGCTCCTGGCCTAGTATAAGTGTACCGTTGATGGGGAAGTCCAGCGATACACCTCCTCCGCCACCGATTTTCTGCAGGTGTAGAAAGGGATGAAAATAACACACACACACACACACACACACACACACACACACACACACACACACACATACACACACACATTCTCTCTCTCTCTCTCTCTCTCTCTCTCCCTTTCTTATAAAAATGTGAAAATGAAATGTTACGTAGCTAAGTCTGTGCCCACTGACTCATCTGACAGAACTGACGAAAGAATCATGATCAATATTTCGTTTACATCTCAAAAAAAAAAAAAAAAAAAAAAAACTAAGCCAATTGAGATCTTTGTAATCTAATACACATAATTCGTTCAGATCTTTTAGAGAAACATTGGCGAACCTTTTGTATTTATTATCCATATATATATATATATATATTTTTTTTTTACATTGTCAAAAGCACCTTAATTATATCTTCCTAAACCAATTCATATAATTCGTTTAAATTGTCTAGAAACTGTCAGGACGTCGCAAGAATTTTCTAATCAACAATTTTTTAGCGAATGTTTCTTCCCTTAGGCTATCAGTCCCTTTACATCGTTTGGAAACATCGCCAAAAGTCAGAACTCACAGAAGCCTTGCTAAACTAACGAGCAATAATAAAATAAACTGCAGTTTCGTTTCATAACTTCGTGGTCTCGGTAGTATGAAATAAAGACTTCCAAAACGCAACCCACTCGTTCTGATGCCATTACATTTTACTCTTGATACAAATGGACTTTTTTTTTTTTTTACGATTTTTATTCAACTGTAGTTTGGAAGGAGTTGATTAAGGCTCTGTCTAACCCTTGAAGCTCGTAAAGTCTATCCAAAAGTAAATAATTGTCTGGAAACAGCTTAAAAAATAGTGTCCTTGTAGAGATAGAATGAACGACTTTTTAAAATTAATGAACCACTCGAGTAACCAACCTCGATTCAAAAATTCCAAGTGTCATATGAGCAAAGGAACTACTGAGTAAAAGTGAACGTAGCCTGGAGCGATAATGGCACTGGACGATATTTTAACAGGATCGCACCATAATGTTACATTCTCGGAACCCACCTACAGGGCTCTTCGGCTGAAATGTCATCGTTCAGCCGGTCAGATCGGTGGACAAAGTTTGTTTCCAATGGGCGGATTCAGCACTGAGATCAAGAAAGCTTAGACTGATGCCTAGCTATAATGCACGAGAGTTATTAACGCAGACAAGTAGTTTATGCTAAGTTCTAGTCTTCCCCTAGAATACGATCCGCAATGTTTTATGTTCTGTCCAGATCCCCATACTGCTGAGTGAACAGGGGTAAAGGGAAAAGAAACTTTGTATCATCCGGAGAGTGAAGGTGATGTTGCTGATGGGAGATGAAGGTCGATGTGGGTGTGAGTGTAAGTGGGTGAGTGTGTTCTTATCTACTCGTAATTGTTCTTACCTACTTATATATTCACGGGACTGAGTAAGGCTTGTAATGTTCCCTATTCTTTTACTTGTTAAATTAGCATTCAATCGTTTATTTATTTACGAATAATGAATGTGTGCGTGTGAGGGGGTGAAGGATAATGTTTGTATGTAGTGTGTGTGTGTGTGTGTGTGTGTGTGTGTGTGTGTGTGTGTGTGTGTGTGTGTGTGTGTGTCAGTAACAGGTTAGACCACACAATCGACCACTCAACGCCCACACACCCACAAACATACTCGAAACTTGAAGGGAATAATTCACAAGCGCTTTACTTCCTCATTTTTTATCGTGTTAACCAGAACTCAGTGGGTCGAGTCCTTCTTGGAAAGCATCCGGATACGACCTAATATGACGCAGGTATTACACACCTGTCAATACGAGTAGTAGTAGTAGTAGGTTTAGTAGAGTAACACCCATTTGTCTGGCCGAACAGGCCCATCATCCCTAGCCAAGCAATCGTCCTTGCTGGGCAATCCCGTGCAGTAAATCGATGATCCTTGACAAATGACAGCACCTCGCCACGGCGAGGCGCAGGGAAGAGTGTGGAGGTTTGGTTCCCGGGTGGATGCAACATTTGCGTCTCTGTCCAGTTAAGAGGGGCACCACAGGAGGCTCCACATCCCCCGTTATTTGGTTATATGATCACCACCCCATATTGTAAGTAGTTTTTCGGATTACAGGAAACCATTCGGCTTATTACTCAATGTAAAGTCACCTTAGGAAGAAGTAGGCAGCACAACATCAAGTGAGTGGATGATGGTCGCCACCACCTACCACGACTGAGGAGCAAGAGTTATACAGCTGTCAGTACACGCGAATGCGAAGGAGGCTAGAGATTAACGCCAACCAACTGTGTGAGGGTCATTAACACACACACACACACACACACACACACACACACACACACACACACACACACACACAAACAGTAATAAATATAAATGTAGTCGGGGAATGCTTGCAAAACCCTAGGCAGTCGGCCACCCCTAAGGGAAGGTGCTGCAGGTGTATTGTCCAAAACACTCCCTCTGAGGATACCACTCTGGATCGAACTCGGATTATCAGTTACTGTACAAGACTTTGGCTGTCTGTGCAAAGTTCCTTAAAAAAAAAAAAAAAAAAAAAAAAACTTGGTGTTCAGAGTTTTGTTACATAATACGTAACAGAGGTGGTTCCACGGAGAGAGAGAGAGAGAGAGAGAGAGAGAGAGAGAGAGAGAGAGAGAGAGAGCTTACCTTGCCCTGCCAATAAATAGTGTACTCCTGTGGTGTAATGACGTGACAGAAATGGTTCCACGTCTCCGGCAGGATGTCTAGGGGTGTCTCAATGGTCAAGTTCCTCTGCATGTTGTTGACAAAGGCGACCATCTCTGTTGCTACGTTGTCTGGAGGAGAGGGAGGATGATAGATCGATAGATAGATAGATGGATAAACGGACAGTCAGAGAAACTCCATCAGAGGCATGCGATTATTATTTTAAATCTAAAAAGGGAAAACCACTTCCAAAAAAACAAATACACCTTAAACGCATCTGGTTTTTCTATATAACAAACTTTAATGCAAACATTTTTTATTAATATTTTATAATGAAAGTTCCGCTCATAGCAAAAAAAGTGAAAATTATAAGGAATTACTATAAAAAAAATATGAGATAAAATGAGAGGTGATCAGTCCGATAACTTACAGAACAGGAGAGCGTTTGGATTCTTGTCACTGGTGGCGTAGGAAAGATGTACGGTGTGGTCGACGAACTTCTCTACTCTGTTGGAAGAGATCGTGTGTTAGGGGTAGACTGGTGGTTGTTGTAGATTGTAGATTGTTGTTGGCTGTGTTGTTACTACTTCTAATGCTGCTACTATAATTTTTATTATTATAATTATTATTATCATTAGTAGTAGTAGTAGTAGTAGTAACAGTAATAGCAGTGGTAGTAGTACTACCAGTAGTAGCAGCATCAGCACTAGTTGTAGCAGTAGTTGCAGCAGCAGCAGCAGTCCTAGTAGCAGTAGTAGTAGTAGCAGTAGTTTTCGGTTTCTTCTTTGCTCCAGGATTATTGTTTCAGGGTGTGAAAGATCCACAAAGACATGAATTTTGAGAGAGAGAGAGAGAGAGAGAGAGAGAGAGAGAGAGAGGTTGGTGGGAATAGAGAAGTGCAGCTCAAGAAATCACTGCTGTGGTCTGTTGTCAAATGTCATATGAATGCTTTACGTGTCTGAAGTCGGCCACAGTGTCATCATCATCATCATCATCATCATCATCATCATATGTCCGTTCACTGCGCATTCGTCAAAGTTTCAGGTTATCCAATGTCTGCCAGGTCCTCACTCCATCTCTGGCTCACCATTCTGTTATCGCAGGTGTTCAGTATGGTCGCTGCATACCTTCCCTCACCTACCTCTGGGTTGCCAGTCTATTGCCCTAGTTATTTATCCCTTCACCTCTATCTGCTTCATCCTCACACACCATCCCTAGGTTTCAACTTTGTTACTAAAGTTATTTTTCTTTTATCTGTCATCTCTAATGTCCCTGTCTTTAACCCATCGCTATGCTTGTAAGAAGTGGTAAGTGGGGGCGACCAACATCCATTCACTCGATGTAGTGCTGCCTTTAGGTGACCCTACCTCGAGTGACCAGGCAAATGGTTTCCTGTAATCCAGAAAACCATTTACAAAGCAGGGTGATAACCATATAACCATTGACGCAAAAGCAGACTCCATTCAGGAACCAAACCCTCACACTCTTTCCCGCTCCTCGCTCTGTTGAGGCGCTGTCTGTCGCAGGGAACATCAGTTCACTGCATGGGACAACTAATACTTACCTAATCCTGTAACAGACAGAAAGGTGTACCACCACAACTACTGTTACAACAACAGCAACAACAACAACTACTACTACTACTACCACAACCACTACTACTACTACTACTACTGTTTCTACTACTATTAGCATTACTACTACTGCCGCTGCTGCTACTGCTGCTTACCTGATCCTGTAGCAAACTGAGAGGTGTGTGGACGGTGGTAGGCCAGTCTGTATGTCATAGCTAATGTACACACGGGTGGATGGTCGCGTCCACACACCACGCTGCAGACTGTACACCTTAGACCTGCCCTCATCACCCGCCACTCCAGCTGTAAGTGTTCATCATCATCATCATCATCACCACTGGTCTTAATCATCATCATCGTTACCATTAGCGTCGTTGTCATTATCATCACATTATTTCTATCTCTACTACTACTACTACTACTACTCTTTCTGTTGATGCTCCTAGATGACATAAATATTATGAAAGGTGAAACAATATGCAACCAGAAAGGTCGGGTAGCGCATACCTTCGCCAATGCCATTGCCATTAAAGAGGATCCGGATCCAGATCCGTGGAGATATTGTGTGGAATACATAGGATCTGGATCCGCCCCAAAATTTAATCAGTTCTATTTTGGCCCATGGCTCGCCTTTTCACAAATTTCACTGAAATTCATTAAGAACTTTTGGAGATATCGATTGGACAAACAAACAAACATAGGTGAATACATAACCTCCTGCAACTTTATTGACGGAGGCAATTAACTAAAACCCCTTACCCTTTGTGTGGTAAAATGGCTGTAGATGCATTGGGGAGCAGTGTGATGTGGTGTGGTGTAGTGTAATGTGTGTGCAGGAGCTTAATGTGGTATAGTGTAACGTCTGATGGTATGTGGTTTAATAAATGTTAATGGCGGTACATCAGAGCGTGGTGGAATGCCTTCAGTACAAAAACCAAATAATCAACCGTACTGCCACGTGCACTGGTACACCATTCAGCAAGGAAATGCAATTAACTAATCATTTCAGCGACACAGACTCATAGCTTGAATAAAAAAGGCTGCCGATGACAGATATTCAGTACCATAAGGGGTAGTAGGGTCTGTTTCCAACCCAAACACTGTTAGCCATTTCTAGGATTACAGAAAATCTTCTGAAGATAGCCAAAGCAAAACAGACGTCCTTAAAAGTTTAGGAGGTTAATGGTGACGCCGTCTGTACTGGAGGTCACCACTGCGCTGGAAAAGAAAAAAAGTAGGAGTAAGAACACAGTGCTGAAAAGGTAAACTCTTTCGCTTCGATGGCGTATTTTTACATCACATTCCTGCAACCACAACACGATATCATTCAGCTTAGGAATGTCCTTTCATACTGAGGCGGTTAAGGGAAGCTGCATTTAAATCCCTCCAGGATGAAAAATCTCCCAAATGCTATACAAAAAATCGTCCGTTGGTAGCATGAATAAAACAAAACTATACATGACCGGACTGAAGAAATTAACTCCTTCACTCCATTAACGCATCCTCAGTTCTATTTTTGCTGCTTCTAGACGCTTTATTGAGCTTAGGAGTGAGTTTTTGAACTGTATTAGTTAGATACAGCTTTCATGAACCTCTTTTACCGCTACATTCCGAAGCTGAAGAAAATCGTATGAAGGTAGCGAGAAATACCATTAGTAGTAGTGGTGGTGGTAGTAGTAGTAGTGGTAGTAGCAGCAGTAGTAGTAGTGGTGGTGGTAGTAGTAGTAGTAGTAGTAGTAGTAACCTAGTTGTAACCCCGGGTTCTTGTGAAATGTGAATCCAGTGAACTGCAGGCTTAAGTTGTCCTCCTGCAATTCACCATCCTCCTTTTGGGGGATAAGGAGGGAACCGAGGGCCGTAAATATAACCAAGCAGTGCCACTACACGAAGGCGCCCTTCTCCAGCACTAGGTAGTGAACATAAAGCTGAATATGCGATATGAGATCAAAGGGGCTTATGGAGAACAATATTACTCCCTTCTTACCTCTCCACCAAATCTGGTTAAAGGCTGATTATTTTGTACACACGCACACACACACACACACACACACACACACACACACACACACACACACACACACACACACACACACACACACACACACACACACACACACACACTGTAATTTCCACCAAGCCGACTAAAATGACGAGGCCTTAGAAAGCATAAAGCATACGTGAATTTCTGGTAGTCAAGAATTTAATAATGGCGCCTAGTTTAATAATGGCGGCTGCTTGTAATGGAGTGAGGGTTTTTGTGCGTGGTTCATTGATTCTGAGTGTGATAAATTATAATAAATTTCGTGAACTCAACTTAGACAGCTTTTAATTCCTCGTTAATGGTGATCATTATCTTGTCAGAAGGGATTTACCAACGATTTAATTCGTCATACAAGACGCCTCTCGCATTGAAAGGGGAGAAATTTTGTTTATCAATTTCTATATTTACGAAATTCTTGCCTGCATATTATTGGATGGAGATGTACTGTGTTTTCTTAGTTTCTTTCCGTCATTCTGTCCTCTTCTTCAAGTAAAAGTTGACAGTGTATGGTTTATTCAGAAATCAGTAAGACTTCTCGTACTGAAGGGATTGAAATTACAGCCATTAAATAAATAAATACATAAATAAACAAAATCGAGGATTCAATAGTTTACACTCAATCGTAATTGCATTTTATGGTGAGGGTAGGAGGAAGGGGATATGGAGGGGGGGGCAGGAGGGAAGAGAAGGCAAAGGGGGGGGGCAGATGGAGGGCAGAGGGGGCGAAGGGGGAAGAGGGGGACGGAGAGGGCTAAGAAGGCAGAAAGGGTGAAGAATGGCAGGCAGAAAAGAGGAGGGAAAGGGGGGGGGGAAGACAGAGAATGGGTAGATGGGGGAGAAAGAAAGGGGGCGGAGGGGGAAGAAAGGGGAGGGGAAGGAGAGGCGCAGGGAGGGGAAAAGGGGAAGTCTCTCAGCCCCCAAACTAAATAACACTTTACGTAACTCGGCCACTTTCTGGGAACGCCCATGCATAAGCCAAGAGGCACACTTATCTAACACGACTCAAACAAAGGCATAAACACAGCTGCCAGGACCGTGTTAGCTTCAGGTCAGGAGCCTCTTTAGCATTCTGTTTTGACGTCATAGTGTTGGAATATTCTACAAGAAATATATTTCTTATATATTTTCATATATTTTAAGATACATTTCGAACTATTAAAGTTAGATATAGTCTTCATTAACCATTCCAGGACAAGAGCCATTAAATCATTACAATCGTTTGTCATTTTTGTTATTGAGGCCTCAGGCTCAGCTGAACATGAACTCGGTGGATTGCAGGCTGAAGTTGCCCTTCTGCAGTCCAGCATCCCCCTGGCAGGAGATAAGGAGGAAAGTGAGGGACATTTGTGTAATGGAACAGCGGAATCGCCCTGTTATATGTCGGTGTGACCGCCTGAAGGCATCTCTTGACAACAGGGCTATAATCAATAAACACCAAAGACAAGGTAATCAACAACGCCTACCTGGGGAGGCGGTGGTCAGGCTGAGGAGGAGAGAGGCGAAGAGTCGGCAGGAAGCCATTGTTGGGAATGGATGAAATATCTCCAGACGTCTCCCGCCTCCTCAGTGTCCTCCTCCAGCCGTCGAAGCTGATTTCTTAATTAACATCTTCATAGGTCCTCGAGAGTTTGTTCAATTCATAAAGTTGAAAGAGTTTCCATAAGACTTAGAGTTGACGGGAATGCACTGCTTTGAATGTGATGGAGAATGGACCATTTTCATTTCATCCTTTTTTTTTTTTTTCCGGCTTCTCACTTATCTCCCTCAGCCTTAGGAGAAGCTAATGCGTAATGAAACGTTTCCATTGCTGCCCGAGTGTGCATTGATTCATATAATTGTCAAAGTTTTGGCGAAGAGGCACGATTTTTAAGTGGAAGATCATCATTCTAAAAGCCTCTCCTGTCAGTTTCCTATTACGTCAGCCGAAGATAATTTACCATGAAACTCCTCCATTGGTGGCCGAATGAGCATATAATTTAAAAAGTTCTCCGAGTTTCAAAGGACGAGAAGTCATATTTGGACGACAATTTCGAGTTTGGATGATCCTAACTTTTGCCGTATTTTTTACCTGGCTCCTTAATAACTCTTTTCAGCTCTTGAAGCAATAAATTGACGGTACAACTTCTTCATTGGGGCAGCCAGAGTGTGCATCTGGTGTGCAAATTTGCCAGAGTTCCAAATGAGTTGCCGCAGTGCTGAGTTCAGACCGCTGGTTATGGTCATTGTGTTGTCAATCACTGGATGGTCACCCCAAACATGTCGAGTAATTTACGTACCGAACCACTCAAGTTAATGTGCTTTTTCCTGGAAGATGCCGGGGTCCTGATTAACTCTGGAAAGGAAGATGGAAGGGACCGTTAGTATTATGAGAAGAGGGAGATTTATATTTTCTAATTTAGTTGAGACCCTTAAATTCAGTTCATTCCTATTTTGAACACAATTCCCAGATTGTTTCTAATTTTAGCGTAATTGGAAGAAATCACACGGTGAACTATGACAGAGACAGACAGACAGACAGACAGACAGAGACAGAGACGGAGACAGAGAGAGAGGAAGGGGAGGGAGGCATACTTAAGGTCGCGCATTCCGAGGCACGTCCTAAGGAGGGAGAAAAAGACAAAATAATCAGGTCTCTTAATTCCTCTCATAGCTTCCTCCACCCAGACCTTTTAACCTGTATAATGGCTAAGCAAAACAATATCCTCCCCCAGCACATAAATATTATCCCCACCAATCTAGTGACGTATTTATTGGTGTATTTTTCAACTTTTAGACGATTTTCTGCATTGTGGAGATATCTTGCATGGAAGGGGTGGTAGAAGTAGTAGTAGTAGTAAAAGGAGGAGGAGGAGGAGGAGAAAAAGTAGTAGTAGTAGTAGTAGTAGTAGCAGTAGTGGTGGTGGTAGTGGTGGTGATGATGGTGGTGGTGATGGTGGTGATGATGGTGGTGGTAGTAGTGGTGGTGATGATGGTGGTGGTGGTGATGGTGGTGATGGTGGTGGTGGTGATGGTGGCGGTGGTAATTGGAACCCCAGGCTTATCTGAATGTGAACCCGGTGAACTACAGGCTGAAGTTGCCCTTGAACTGCAGTCCACCACCATCCTTCGGGGGAAGAGGGAGTGAGATGAGGGACGTTTGGTATAACTAGTCGGAGGATCTGCTCGGTTATATCAATGTCACCACGTGAAGGAGTCCCTCGCCAGTTGGAGGAAAAAGTCACCATAATTCTTAACCCCTTCACTACGAGAGATCTTTCCTATCTATCTCTCTACCTATCTATCTCTGTCTCTATCTATCTATCTGTGTTTCTGTCTGTGGGCCTGTCTGTATGTCCGTTTATCTGTCTATCTGCCTGTCTGTCTATCAACCTGTCTTCATCCATCTGTCTACATCTACTTACCTGTCTATCTATTTATCTATCTATCTATCACCAGAGTCCTTAATCCCGTAAGGGGTGGCCACAAACGAATCGCCCCCATGTCACCCTGTCCTCCATTATCAGGCTTCCCTCTCTCCACCTCACACCCTCTCATAACCCCACCCCATCCCTTTATCTCATCCTCGGTCTTCTCCTGGCGTAAATAAAACAGAGGTAAGAAAGACGCCATCTTTCTGAAGTGATTAACGAAGATTCCTTATCCTGTTATGACGAAACTCCTTTACTTAATTCAGTAAATGGGGTCTGATTAAACTGATGATGGTGATGATGATGATGATACCAAGGAGGAGGAGGAGGAGGAAGAAGAGGAGGAGGATGTTGATAACGATGATGATGGTAATGATGATGATGAGAAGGAGAATAAGGAGGAGAAATAGGAGGGTGATGATGATGATGATGATGATGGTAAGAGAGTTATTTCAGTGACTTAGAAATTCGACCATCACTATGCAGACAAATGCCACTAGGTCAATCCTCCCTGACATTTTGCGTTTCATTACATTCTCGTGACCTACTTTGGTCGCATTTCCTGCTGAGTATTCTTATGTTTATTTCACATTTTTCTTCAATTATTTCAGCGTGCATTCGGTTCACATATTCTTTTAAAATCTTAGCCTTTCCTCCTGTTCCTCCCCCTCTTCCTGCTCCTCCTGCTCCTCCTCCTCCTCCTCCTCCTCCTCTTTTTTTTTCTTCTTCTTCTTCCTCCTCCTCCTTCTCCTCTTCTTTATTCTTTTTCTTCCTCTTTATTTTTCTTCTCCATCAAGACTAACGTGAGTAGCTTTGTGTGTGTGTGTGAGAGAGAGAGAGAGAGAGAGAGAAATCCTTATATTTTAAGGAATTAAATAAGTGCAGCAAAAGGGCACGTAGGCAAAAACTCAACTCCATAAATGTCTTCCTCACTCTGTCTTTCTCACTGCCTATGACCTCCAGTATTTTTAATAGAATGTGGACAGGTATCTCGAAATGAACAGATCCTGAATTCGCTTTTTCTTTGTTAGTACTTCTTTGGAAACGAGAAATTTTGAAAGCTCACATATTCTTTTTAGCACATTCTCTCTCATATGCCTCTGTTTTGTACATTCGTCTCCTGTTTAATATTAAGTACACCTCCTTGTAGTACCATGCTCTAGTACACCGCTCCTGTTTGATATTAAGTACACCTGCTTGTAGTACACTTATCTAGTACACCGTTCTTGTCAGTACACTGCTCTTTGACACACTGACAGCACACTCGCCACTTCACTTCACCCAACTCACTCTAGGTCGATACGCATGGCATATTTAACAGGGGGGATGGGGAGGCGGGGAAGGGAGAGGCAATGAGAGGGCGTCAGAGGTGAGAGGGAGGGGTGGAGAGGATGAAAAGGGGTGGAGAAGGGTTGGAGGAGTGAAAGGGAGGACTAAACAGGGTGTGAGGGAGGGAGGGAGGAGGTGGGTGTGTGATAGGTGAAAGGGGGGAGAAAGGAGACAGATAGATAGATTGGGAGAGAGAGAGAGAGAGAGAGAGAGAGAGAGAGAGAGAGAGAGAGAGAGAGAGAGAGAGAAGGTGAGGGTCATTGAGGAGTAGGAGGGAAAGGTCAAGCTAATCATCCGTCATCATCATCATCTGGATCGTCCAATTTATTTTAAGCGATAGTCAATGAGCAAGACTTTTCTATTATTTAATTATTCATTTAGTCCTATCTATTGCTTTCTGATTTTTCTCTTCCAGTAAGGAGAGGCATTTCGAGCTGGGCGGATCATGTATAAACTTCATTAGTCCTTCTCCCACACAAAGTTCTTATTGTGTCAGAAATGCTCTCTTTAGATGAATTAATTCAACTTAGGAGAGATTTTTCAAATTAGGGAAGTTAGGTATAGCCTTCATTAACCCTTTCCCTACGTGAAATCTCCCATTCCCCCCAAAAAAAAAAAAAAAATCCCCCCGCCCCCAAAATGTCTAGAGAACGAGAATCAAAGAGCTAGACTAGGATCCGTCACCCACTGAGCCATCTTCTCGTGGTCTTATATGTCGTACCGCCTCTTCCTTAGCAATTTATTCTACATAGTACACCCTGCCCTTCCCTTTTATGTTATCTATATATATTCTAGTATCGATATGCTGTGCCTTAGGAATGTGCAAAAGGATAAAAAGGTGTAATAGGCATAATAAATCGCTGGGAAAAATGTGCTACGACCTTGACTGCAATAAGACCCCTAATCTCGTGATCTTGGCATATTTTGCAACACCTCTACCTTAGCGATTTATTATGCACATAACACAACTTATTACCCCGGGCACCTATGCTCCTAATAAAGCAGTAAAGGGTTGATAGTTAGATAGATAGATAGATATACAGATAGGTAGACAGACAGGTAGACAGATAGATAGGTAGATAGAGAGACAGGTATTCTCCGACTTTCCCATCATGAGCTTTCAGTGAATTGGAGAAAACGTAACCTTTCCGTGGCTTTCAAGGGACTCTATCACAAACAGGATGTCCTAGAAGAAGAAGGCATAACTTTGGGATGTGACAGCGGAGGAAATTCCAAGTAAAAAAAAATATATATATATAAAAGTGGAGCCAAACCTCAGCCGTTAGGGACCTACAGTTACTAAAGACCATATGGGTGTATGATGTGGGAGACCATTTCACCCATAACGGCATCAGTAACTGTATCTCCAAAACCACTGAGATTTGGATCCATGTTGACATAGCATTTTTTTTTTTTAAATTTAGAATTTCCTCTCTCTCTCTCTCTCTCTCTCTCTCTCTCTCTCTCTCTCTCTCTCAATTACAGATTCTCCTGCAACCTCAAGAAAACTGTCTGTGGTTAGAACTAATAAGTAAAAATCTTCGAAGTATTAAATAGCCAATTTAAAATTATCAAGCATTAACCCTTGCTAAAACAATTACCAAATGACCAGGTGCTGCACAAGTGTTGCGAAAAAGCGTCTTACTCGATATCGATCCACACACACACACACACACACACACACACACACACACTAAATCGCTTACACACGCTAAAACACTTAATAAACGAACATACAAAAAGACAGACAGGAACACAGTTAGATAGGTAGAGAGATAGACCGATAGGAAAGATCTCTCGTAGTGGAGGAGTTAAGAATTACAACGACGTATTTTTTCTCCAACTGGCGAGGGACTCCTTCACGTGGTGACATTGATATAAACGAGCAGATCCTCTGACTAGTTATTATCTTCAGGGGAGAACTCTTCCCTGATGATGTGAATACACGAAAGCGCTCGGGATATATCGTATTTCCTTTTCCTTGTGGATATCAGTATTTACAGTATATTAGTGTTAATCATGCTCTTGTCACCTTGGCCCATAATTGCCATCTCTCCTCCTTGAATGTTCGGTTGTATCAATAAATCAACAATAAAATATGATGCTCTATGCCATTCACCTTCACTTGGCCCAGATTTTTATCTTTTTGCAGCTTATTTCAAGGAGTTCAATGCCTGGAAAAGACAATGCTACAGCTCCACATTCGTTCCATAGCACTTCTTCGTGACTGGCGCCATACTGTAGTGCTAATCTGTTGCTACAACTCAGCAGTCAAGATGGAGAGATGGTAATTTTAGCTCAAGTTAAAGTGAAAGGAATATAATCACAACAAAAGGATGCAAAACCTTAATATTAATCAGTCATTAAGCTGCACCAAGTAAACTGCAAAAAGAAGAACTAGCCTATAGCTGGAAGTGCAAGATAGGGAAACTAAATGCAAAATAGGTGGGACTCACAAATATATTTACTGTCGGTTCCCTGCTGTAACTTAGACTTTTTTTTATGGGAAGAACTGGTGCTGGAGAGGGACGCCTTCATGTGGTGACACTGATGTGACTGGAAAGTGGAGCTGCCCGGTCAAATTTCCCTCATTCCCCTCTTTATCTCCAGAAAGAAGGGTGGAAGGACTGCGGAAGTTCATTTTCGGCCTGCTGTAATGCAATATGATAATTGTTAGAGAGGTAAGAGTGTGGCAGCCAGCAATGTAGTCTGTTCAACTGAAGAACGCAGAGCTCGGATGTATACAGTTAATTCAGGTATACCCGAGGTGAGAGAGAGAGAGAGAGAGAGAGAGAGAGAGAGAGAGAGAGAGAGTGGCAATTTTATATCTAGTTGGAGTAAAAAGGGGTACAATTTCCCTTAGCATCAGTGAAAGAATAAGACAATATCGTCACCTTCCCATCGCACTTTCCCATGACTAGCACCTATCTCCTTAATACAACGCAGCATTCACGATGAAGATATAGCAGTTTTCGACCAAATTAAAGTGGACATAGCAAGTGTTACCCTAATATTGCAGTACTGTGAGTGTTAGTTCATGGTCCACGGTACTACTCTCACCGATCAATCAGCCTATGTGCGAATCCCTCAAATGACAATTATCACTTTACATAGGAAAGCTCACATAAGCAATAAAATAAAAACAAATAAGACCTCGTTTAAGAGGAAAGTTATATGTGATCTGGTTTCCCCTGGATGTGGAATAGATTGTAAAACATCAGTACTAAGCCTCATCGCGCACCTTCGAACGCCATGTCAGCTGAGACATGTAAACACGCGAGGAATCCAAGACGCGTCAGTGTTGACGAGGACTTTCGTGTGTAGGTAGTGCTGTTTGGTTTGTGTTACTGATTTTTACTTTCCTGTTTCACGGCCTTCTTAGTGCTACATTTTAAAATCGTGTCTGAGATACCTGAACAATTTCCTCATCAAAGCAGTATAGCAGGTAGCTGTTTGTGTGTTGCGTTTCCCAGTGTTTCCAGGGAGAAAAAGACGGGCGGAATGTTTTTTGGACTGTTCTCCCTTAATTTTACTTAACTGCTTCCCAGCCTCCATAGTTACATTTTAAAACGCGCCTTAGATGCACGAACACATTCACCATCAGGTCGGTGTCGCAGCTTTGGTTTGTGTGTATTACCTTTGTTTGCAGGAAAAAAGGCCTAGGTTGATTTCGAATATTGGGTATGCCTTGATGTTCATTAGTCTTTTGGTACTAACTTGATCCACAGTATCATCTTTTTGCGGTTTATTTTACGTAGTTCGGTGGCCGAGACTGCTTTGGCCCTATATCCTTTCCGTAGCACTTCGTGACTAGCATCATCTAGTGTTAATGCCTAGCTACAGCTCTGTATTCACGATCACAGAGTAGAGACTCGAGTCTGTACTCTGTATTCACGATGGATAGATGTCATTTTTAGACCAAAAGGGTATAGTGCCATGAACTGTAGTAGACTGAATGGTCGATCTGACCAATAAACAAAGAGATTTACGTTTGCCAGATAACTTAAGCTTACATGCACCCACGACATGCTATTAAAGTTTTGGAAGTAGCCCAGTTCTGTCAGATGAAAATGCTGACTAATAGAAATGTTATATCTCCATTTTTAAGCTGTCCCTTGTGAACCCTACTTATCCTTCCTACAAAATCAGACCTTAAATAATTTCGGTAACTGATATTGATCTTGACTCTGCGAGTCGCATTCCGAAGAAGAAAATGGCTAGAATACCACAGAGTGATAAGTTGACTTACAGGAGGTAACTGAGAAAATGTTGCGTTCAAACAAGCAAGGTTGTAGTTGTTACATTGCCTCAGTGGGGAATCAAGCCGTCCACCCATTACCTCCCAATTGAAACTTTATGCCGTATTCATAGATGAAAATACTTTGTTACGTGTAATACTTAGTTGGAAAGTGCGATTTGACTATCATGTATAGTTTCATTTTTCGTATAAAGAACCCCAAAAGTAGCTTACATAGTCCTGATAGCACGGTTATACAAATAAGAGCAAAACAAATGTAGGGTGGTTCATACATAACACGCCTCTTCCACTCCGCCGGGCGACTTCTCATGAGTTGTAGGGACGGCTCAGGCAGCGGTATCTATGTCTATCCTGCGTCGTTTATTTATTTCCTACTCCCTCTGCCACATTGATGCCCATACCAGCAAGCTGAGCCGTCCCAGAAACACATAGGTTAAAATATCTTCAGGTGAGTTTCTAGTGGAGCAATATGTGTGGACCATCCTGTTATATCAGGGAAATGATGGAATGTATGTATATGTGTTCGTGTTTTCCCTACTGCGGACTTTCATCTCTGTCTTTGTCTCTGTCTGTCTGTCTGTCTCTCTCTCTCTCTCTCTCTCTCTCTCTCTCTCTCTCTCTTTCTCTCTCTGTATATGTGTGTGTGTGTGTGTGTGTGTGTGTGTGTGTGACTATCTGTCTATGTATATATGTTTATATCTACCTGTATCTGTCTATCTATATCTGTCTGTCAACCTATCTGTGACCAGGCACCTTAATCGCCTCCATGCCATTCTGCTCTCCACCATCAGACTACTCTCTTAACACACCGTCATTCACACACCCATCCACTCCACCTCCGGTACTTCCGTTTCCCTGTTATTTATTTATTTATTTGTGTCAATAACAGGGTACGCATATAACTGAAGGAAAGTAATTCCTTACTGCTGTCCGCCGTTAACCTTATGCATAGCTCTTGCGTCACTATTATGAATTAGGCCAGAGCAATGAGTCAGATGCAAGATGGACGTGGGGTTACAGCAGCAACACCGACGCCAACATCAGCAGTAACAGCAGCGTTACCCGTTAGTGGATGAGGTATAATCTGGGAAAGATTAGCGTGTGTGTGAGACTGGGGTGCCTGCCTGAAAGGAGAGATAGAATGCAGAGTGTAAGGTATTGAGGAAGAGAGTGCACGGAAGTTAAATGTATGGAAGGAGGAGGAGGAGAGATTGAAATGGAGGGAGAGAAAGAAACAGTGAGAGACCGACCGAGAGAGTATTGGAGTGAGATGCTTGGAAGGAGAACAGATTGGCTGAGAATGAGATGGAGGAATAGATTGTGATGACGAAGAGATTGTATGAGAATAGGATGGTTAGAAGGAGAAGGAGAGATTGATCGAGAACGAGCAGGCAGGA
>NC_137021.1:485000-552500 GCF_032717465.1 Coenobita brevimanus
CTGCTGTCTCTCTTTTTATACACTGGAGGGGGATGCTTTCTTGTGGTGGCACAGATATAAGAAGGCGGCTTCACTGCCAGGTTATGCAAACGTTCCTCAACTACTTCCTTATCTCTTAAAGGAGGGTGATGGACTGCGGTAGAAAAACTTAAGCCTGCAGTCCACTGGGTTCATATTTCAGATGGGACTGGGGTTGCATATGCAGCTACAACAACAATTGCTACCACCACCACCACTAGTACTACTACTACTACTACTACTAATAGTAATAATAATAATAATAATGATAATAATAATAATGAGGCTGGTGTAGGGAAACACGTACATGAAACTAATCCTTCTTCATCATCGTTACCATCATCGCCATCACCGTGTTTCTATCCGTTATAAATGGGGTTGACATAATCCGGAACTGGGAAAAAGACAACAATAGGAGAACTATCATCATCATCATCATCATCACTACCACCCTGTTTCTCTCTGCCGTAGAGGAGATAGGCAGGATCCAAAACTTAAAACACACACACACACACACACACACACACACACACACACACACACACACACACACACACACACACGGAAGAATATCACCGTCCCCTCCAGAATTAATAAGTTGACATAAAATCACAGCAGACGTGCGTTGAGCCGATCAGGTGTTGGGCGCGTGGAGGTGCTGTCAGATTTAGAAATTGGTTCACCTTTCTTTCCTCTTTTTCATTGTCCGCTCCTTCCCCTTTTTTTTCGTCGTCCTCTCTTTCATCGTCCCCTTCGTCCTCTCTTGTTCATCGTCCCCTCCATCCTCTCTCTTTCATTGTCCTCTCCTTCCTCTCTTTTTCATCGTCCCCTCCCTCCTCTCTTTTATCACTCTTACCTAACTCTCTTTCACCATCCTCTCCCACCTCCTCCTCCTCCCCGTCCTCTCTTTGATCATCCTCTCCCTGCCTCTCATTATCCCTCCTTCCTTTCTAGCCCTGTTAAACTCATAGACGCGTAAGCATGACTTAAGGGACTGGGGTGTATATTATTATCCAATCTGTGCCTAATTATGCATTTTTGCTTACTACAGTACGTTCCATTCAAGTGTCCATTAAGCCAGCAGTAAGGGAAAATAAAGCGGGAGAGACGAACAGATTCTTATTTGTATAATTAATTTGTACAGTGATAATCGTTTGCCGTATTTATAGATTTTCTTGTTCTTACGTGATCGTTTATATATTTCTCTCTTCATTGGTGCTGGAATGGGACGCCTTCATGTGGTGGCACTGATATAACAATGCGGCTCTACTACCAGGTTATACAAACGACCCACAACCACTTCCGTGTCCCCTGAAAGGATGTTAGTGGGCTGCAGGAGAAGGGCACCTTCAGCCTGCAATCCATCCGGTTCATGTTTCAGATAACCGTGTGGTACAGCAATTTTCTGGCATCATTGTTCACGTGACCCCGGGTTCATCTAATTGTAAATCCTGGTAGACCGCATGTTGAAATTTCCCTGCTCTTGTCGCCCACCATTATCGTTTTCCAGGGATAGGGAGGGAGCTGAGGGACGTTTGTATAACCTGGCAGTTCTGCAGCCCAGTGCCACCACGCGGAGGTGTCTCACTCCAGCATCTCTTATCTCCCATACAACTACCAGACACTTCACAGCCAAATAAGAGTATCCTAAATATTAAAGTGGAAAATACGAGCAACGAACCTTACTCATGAAAATTAACGAGAAAGGTGACTAAGGTGTGTACAGTATGCTTGTCGGCTGGAGAGGTTTCGGAACACCACTTCCATAAGGATTTATTTTGCCTATTGCCCAAGGAAAAGTTACTATAGATTTTTAACTATAAATTGACCCAGATTTTCATTCTTTTGCCCTTTTTTTCGCGGAGCTCAGTGGCAGGAAAAGACAATACTTGGGCTCTGCATGCTTTCCATAGCTATTCTTCGTGACTTTCATCATATTCCGTTGTTAAACTATTGTTACAACTCAGCATTCAAGATGGAGAGACCTTATTTTAGGCTAAGTTAGAGTAAAAAATGTGTAGGTTATCTCCATAAACGACAAGATTGTAGGCCTAATCCCGGACAGATGCCCTTCCAGTTTTGCGACATCCAAGTGTTCGAAGGCGGTGCGGGATCTCCAATCTTTTATGTTACAGGAAAATTGTTTATATGTGCTTGGATGCATTATATTAAAGATACAATAAGATTCTGACGTACACCAATGCGGATTTGTGCTAGTCTGCCCCTTTAATCATGAAAGTTGCTTTAGGATGAGAGTGAGAGTGAAGGAAGTAATTTCTAGCTTGAATATAAAGTTTCAAACGTCACCAAGATATTACCATATAATAGCAATGTATGGTGTATTTCTTCATATCAATAATCAGATCCTAAGGTAAATATTTACCTTGTGTATCTCGCAGGGATTAAGGCGTCTGGCTACACATTGACACATCTCACATACCTGAAAAAGGGGTCAATAGCGATTTCACTCACTAAATCTTGGAAATAGTTCAGGTCTGTCTTCATAAATACCCAAGTTAAAACTGTGTGTGTGTGTGTGTTTTTTTTTAGGTTTGTTCCTTCCTGCTACATGCGGGGTTCATGTCTGCTGTGGGTGTTAAAAAGAGAATTACTAATGTGAAATCGCACGAAATGTAAGGAAAAGTGCGATTCCGCTGGCGTATGCGTGAGAGTGTGGGTTGCCTGGTGATGGAGTTGCCAAGCCAGCGTGTTTTTCACTTGCAATGTGGAGGGAAAGAGTAAGGGAGTGGGGGAAGGGGGAGGATGAACTGAGATGCATTTGAATGTGGGGGTGGTGATTTTAAGGGAGGGCAGCCAGATTCCGGTGGACAAGGGAACATGGAGACCAAGGCCAATGGAGACAGTTTGTCTGTGGCTACCCCTGCAGGAATAAGATGTTTGGCAAGAAGTAGTTACACAGGCATTGAGGGAGAATTTTCTTTACCTCTAGCGAAAAGAAACCTAGCGATTCTCAAGAAATCTTAACACTTCTCCTAAAGCGATACTTCTAGCGGTTTTTCAGAGCATGGTTAGCGATAGTTGTAAACCCGAGGGTGCATTCACTAACTTTCTTGATCTTTAGCCGGGTTTAAGATCGGTGGTGAATACTTTAATATTTTCTCGTACTCGTAGCGTTATCACACACCCCGCAAGCAAACCAGGCGGAATATTTGACAGAAATACGACCCGATGGACCGATTTCCGATAATAATTCACTTCTAGAGACATTTTTAAATCGTAAGAATGGTTTAAGATCTTCTGTGAATACGTTCCCTTTATTTGGCAACCCAGCCTACCTGCCAAGATGATGGCAACTTTCCCAGTATTCCTCAGTGTGGCATTACACTTGGAGGGGAATGGTTGTTAGCCTCAGTTTAATACTGTGATTGTGTGTGGTAGTTTACTTTTCCACTAAAAACATAAAAGAAGAATTAAGACTGTCAACATGGCCACATTTTTTGTCATACTATAGTGCTGCAGTTTTTTTGTTAGTAGCGTTTGGGGTTTGATTTTTGTTTTTAACCTTACAAGGGCGTGTGTTGGTGAGAAACGGAAATTACTGACGGGAAAAAAAAAAAAAAAACTCATTGCAACGAGAAATGAATTGTGTAATATCACAAGTCTTGGTGTTGAAAATATATGAATTAAAAAGTGTTTGTCCAGTACTCAGTGACAGAGCAACCTAAACAAATTGGACGATTGTTGAGCTAAATTATAATGTACCGGTACTGATTTCACGAGAATTTAGAAACTGTAGTTAAGGATTATTATAATTTCATTAGTGTAAGAGATTATTGTACTCTGTTTAGGAGACTTAAACGCCTATTGTGATAAAATACTGGAACTAGATGATGACTATTAATAAACGCTAAGGTACTGAGTTCGCAGGAATTAAGCGACTGCAGTGAAGGATTATATTTTATTTCACGATATTTAGCTAAGCTGAACGTTTATTATTGTTGTAGGATGCTTAGCGACTGCAGCAATGAATTGTTGGAACTGAATAGCAAATAGTGACAGAGTTCCATGCTGATTCTACGAGAGTTTGGTGACAGCGTAAATTAAACTCTTTCACGAGAGTTCAGCTGCGTAAGTAAAAGATTATTGTGTTGTAGTTGTTGATGTTGTTGCTCCAGGCTCATCTGAAAAGTAGACCCAGTGGACTACAGGCTCAAATTCTCTTTGCATAGTCAACCCTTCATGAAAGGTGGAACCCAAGAAGGCCGCCCCGCACGTGGACGGTCCCCCTCCCCCTCCCCCAAGTGTCCTTCCCATAACCATTGGACACCGACATTTTTTTTTCCTACGAATTTTGCATATTCATAAATGTTCACTCGAGACATTTTTTGAGAAGGGTGGAACTACAAAGGGTAACCCCTCACGAGGGTGTAGGCGGCCCCCGAGGGGTCTCGGCAAAGTCGTCATGCATGCCACGGTTTTTAACCTAAGAACATGATATTTTGTATATTAGTAGGAGGGCGTTTATTCCGGCCACGTTTTAGGCTGGGTGGAACCCCTGCTGTCCATCCCCAAATGGGAATATGCCATAGTTTTTTTTTTTTTTTTTTTTACGTGAAATTTTGCACAACGGTAGCCCTTTACTGGGGCCACGATTCAGACAGGATGAGACCCCCAAACGCCACCCCACAGGGAAGGGGACCGGGGATCCCAGCCCAAGCTTTTGTGCACAGCCATGGTTTCTTATCAAGGAACACAAAATTTTGTATTCTGGTAGACGTTCACCCCGGCCACGTTTTAGGCAGGGAAGTCTGACGAGCACCATATTCTAGTGTTAATCACTTGTCACAGTTCAGTGGCAGAATGAGACAATACTTACAGTTTTACATCCTTTCCACTGCACTTCTTTGTGATTGGCACCATGAGAGCTTATTCCAGTGTTCATCACTTGTTACATCTTAGTGGCAAAAGTAAGACAGTACTACAACACTGCACCCTTTTTGTAGAACTTCTTCGTGACTAGCAGCACCACATGTTAGTCTCTTGTTACGACTCAGCATTCTAGATGGAGAGGTGATAAATATAGGCGAAGTTAAAGTGGAAACAGGGTAAATGACTATATTGCAGTTTCACAAGAGTTCAGTGCCGGTAATCGTTTTCATTCGATTTTAATGAAACTTAGTGGAAAGAATGAAGATCAGGAAAGGAGCAAGTTTTTTGTTTTTCTTTTTAAGCACATTAGATCAAAGGGTAAGGACACAGGGCAAGGTGAGCTTGAACAGTTTATGTCTTACTTAAAAATATACACGTTACTTACATTCCAGAAAACTGTGATAAGGTACCTGTGCAGCTTCGGTGAGACTTCAGTGACAGTTCTACAAATATATAATACTGCAGTGAAGAGATGATGTAATTCCGTAAGACTACAGTGGAAAGATGTAATTAATTAAGACTACAGTGATGAGTAAGCAGTTCCGAACACTACAGAGACAAGATAATGTAGATCCGTAAGAGCACTGTGGAATGATACTGTTACTCTATGAAGCTGCAGTGAACACATCATTCCTTAAGCCTACACTGAAAAGACATTGCAGTTCGATAAAACCTACAGTGAAAAGATACTATAATTCCCTAAGGCTACAGTGAAAGACAGTACAATAACGTAAGACTTCTGTGATAAGGCAGTGCAATTTAAAACAAGATGTGATAACGTTAATGGCCTTTAAACGAAACCAATGATAAAGCAGATTTGGTTCCACAAGGCCAGTGATAATCCAGTGTTAAAAAAAAATAAAAAATAAATAGCTACAGAGATAACCTAATTGATCTTAAACGTGATAAAACAGTGTAAACGAGTCGAGTGTTAGGAGGTAAACGAAAGTCGAGTTGAGGCTGATGCACCGTACAGTAAATTATTGGACGATAGATTCAAGTGAGATTAGTAAATAAATTATCTCCTAGTCATGTGTGTGTTCACGTTCTTGGACTGAAACAAGAAGAATCCGGATTGAGGATTACGTCATCTCCGTTGTTACCATTTTCTCACTCTTCTTCTTTGGCCTTCCACCCCCTCCACCCTTCCCTCCCCCTTCTTTTCCACGCTCCCTCTCCCTTCCCCCCCCCCCTGCTTTTTCACCCTCTCCCTCCTCTTGATTTTTCACCCTCCCTCCACCCTTCCCCAGCTTTTCCACCCTCCCTCCACCCTTCCCCAGCTTTTCCACCCCACACCACCCCCCGTCCCCCAATTTTCCACTCCCCTCCCCCCTGCTGTAAAAGGAAAAAGTCATAGGGGGTTAGGAGGAAGGGAGGGTAAATAGAAAACTCAAACGGTGAAACAGAAGATATATATCACTGTTGCTTTCCCCTTCTCCCACCCCCTTACTGTTCCCCTCTCCCTTCTCTTTCCCATTGTACACCTTTAAAATTAAAACTTCCTTTGCCCACCTTTCCCTACCCTTTTCCCCGCTGTTCCCCTCTCCCTTTCCTCTCCCCTCTCCCGCTTTTCCCTTCTCCCTTCCATTTCCTCTCCATATCCTTTTCCTCTCCATCTCCCGCGAAGATGCCGAGGGTAGCAGCCGAGAATGGGGATGCTACGGAAGTTATGATCAAACAGCCAGGGGAAAATGTTGCTCTGCAGGTTCAGAGGTAAGTTTTTCCTCCCTCCTCCCCCCCACTCTCTCTCTCTCTCTCTCTCTCTCTCTCGCTCTCTCGCTCGCTCGCTCGCTCTCTTTCTTCCCTGTCTGTCAAATCCTAACTCAATATAATCTTCACAGTAATTCTCAGCACAGCCTGAAGCATAGTCCAACGTAAACAGGATTCTGCTTTATGAATCTTTGAATATTTCGTAGCCTATCTTCCCTAGCGATTCAATATAAACAGGATCGTAATTTATGAACCTCTGAATATTCCTTAGCCTGTCTTCCCTAGCGATTTGTTCAGCTAGTTGCACCTCGGTATCATCATGTTTATTATTGATGGACTGGAGATTTATTTCTTACACGTTACTCTCCTCTTGTAGGTCTCATCTTGCATGTATCGATATTAAAACAATGTAGACAGCACGGAAGAAGATGTTAAGGTGCAATATACAAAATAATTCGCTAAGGAAGGAGTGCAACGAAGCCTTCTGTGCCACCTGCTGTACAATTTATGCATCTCATTCGTACTCCTTAACCCTTTCAGTCCGACAACGTATTTTCGTAATTTATTCATGATCCCTTTAGGTGGACGTGGTGGAGAGGGACGCCTTCGTGTGGTGGCGCTGAAGTGCCTGGATATGCAAATGTCCCCCAGCTCCCTCCCTATCATCTTAAAGGGGGGTGCTGGGCTGTAGGAGGGGACAGTTTCAGCCTGCAGTCCACAGAGTTCACAGTTCAGTTAATGGAGGATGCTTGCATTTTACTGAGCAAGTGTGAATTAAGTGAAGGGAGTTTTTTTTTTTTTTTTTTTTTTTTTTACCAAGTGAAGGAATTTTTGTAAAGCAAGTGCATAGTATAGTGTAGGTTATTAAAGGTACGGTATATAAGAACTGTGTAATGTGTGTGTGTTTGTATGTATGTGTGTGTGTGTGTGTGTGTGTGTGTGTGTGTGTGTGTGTGTGTGTGTGTGTGTGTGTGTGTGAGAGAGAGAGAGAGAGAGAGAGAGAGGGTGTAGGTTATTGGCTAGGTGTGTAAGAACTGATTAATATGTGTACGTAGCAGCGTGTTTGTATGCCCTTTGTGTACCGAGTGACGTGTGTGGATTCATAAGGTTCTTGTTTACGCCAACACACACACACACACACACACACACACACACACACACACACACACACACACACACACACACACACACACACACACACACACAAAAGGTTTTTCGAGCAAAATGTTCATTAGTATATCTCTATCAGATTGTTTAAATAACAGTCTGTCTATGTGTCAATTTATCAATTTTCCATCTGTCTGTATTTATCTATCTGTATATATCTAGGCTTCCTAACTAAATATTTACTCGTACATGTTTTCATCGGTCTGTCTAACTGTTTATCTACGTAAAGGTATTCGTCGAGCTATCTGTGTGTGTGTGTGTGTGTGTGTGTGTGTGTGTGTGTGTGTGTGTGTGTGTGTGTGTGTCGTCTAGTCTCTAGCCTAGTGCTTATAATGCGTACATGTCTGTCGTTTTGTCTGTTTGTCTGTCGTGTGTGTGTGTGTGTGTGTGTGTGTGGGTGTGTGTGTTTAAATAGCTATATCTGCTTATCAGAGTTTTTGCATATGCCTGTCAGGACCATTCGTATCATATCGTATCATTTATAAAGGCTCCAGTATGAATGCATACTGTACTGGTCACCTAATGGCGGCTCTCCACGCTGCTCAATCTCTGGAAACCTCCCAGTTCAGTCCCTTATCCCTGAGGTCACACTCTTTGACCTCCTCCCGGGTCTTTTTGGGTTTGCCTCTCGCAACCCAACCCCCGACGTCCTCTCCACATGCCCAGACCACCTGAATCTGCCTTTCCATATCACAGCATTAATACACTCCTGTTCCATCCTTCGTCTCAACCTTTCAATCGTAACCCAGCACCCCTGGGCCTCGCATTCAAGGACGCACTATGGTACACATCCATCTAATCACTGTCATTTCTGTAAATTGGAGCCAACGAATATCGTCTTCCTTTACCGCCCAGTATCCCACTACCATACAGCATTACACTACTAACACATGCCGCATATAAAGATCCCTTAGCACGGAGGGAGAGTCCTCTCATTGTCAGGAGAGACAGCGTTTCTCAGAACTTTAACCACTCCTTACCCTTGCCACCATTTTTCCATTCCAGGAAGAGCCTTCTTTTCTCCTGTATCTTTATTTAAATATTTATACGTATTCATCAGTCTTGTAAATATTCATCCATCCCTCCACCCATCTACCTCTTAATAGGAACGATGAGGGCGGTACACCCCTCATGCCCGGGGAGGATGACAACACAAGTAAGGACACGGTGCCGGTGCCGTGTGAGATTTTGGAGACTCCTGCTGAGAGGAGAGCTCGACGCATCTCTCACCTCGTCGCCTATATCACCACTTTCAACATGGCCATCGGGTTCTCCATTGTGCTGACGGGGGTTTGGCCTTATTTGCAACAGGTGAGAATAATCATAATAATAACTAGAGGGGCCATTAAGTGGAGCGCCTCTCCGACAAGGGCAACGTAATTTCCAAATCATTTTCCATAATGGCTTAGGTTTTCTCATCACTGATTAGGGTTTCGTAAAAAGCGTTTTCCGGATCCAGAATCTGTAATATGATCCGGATCAGTCCAAAAAGTCAATAGGTTGTTCCCCGGGACATGGGCTATCTACCCACCAAACTTGGTCCAAATCTCTCTTTTTTAAGTTTTTTGAGTAACACAGACATGGGTGAAAATATACTCAACAGTAAATGTTCGGAGAGAATAATAATCATTAGCATCATCATCATCATCATCATCATCATCATAATAATAATAATAATGAAAATGTTTTAGCAGCAGTAGTAGCAAAAGTAGTAGTTGTAAAAATACTACTACTACTACTACTACGACTACTACTACTACTACATTATTATTATTATTATTATTGTTATTATTATTATTATTATTGCAGTTATCGCCTGGAGTGTCAAAGCAAGCCCTAGGGTGGGTCATCTCCTCCAACCCATTGGGACAGATGGTCGCCTCACCCCTGCTTGGACTGTGGGGCAACAAGGCTGGCTCCAACAGGTATGGTTTTTGTCTATCTCTTTATCCTTCTATCTATCTATCTGTCTATATGTCTGTCTGTCTGTCTATTTACGGTACCTATCCATGTTTCAACCATCTTATCCATGTCCTTCCTTTTCTACTTGATACACACACACACACACACACACACACACACACACACACACACACACACACACACACACACACACACACACACAGCCCTTGTAATGAGTCACCTTATTAACTTTTTAGGTACTATTATGTTTCCAGTTAATTACACTAAATTGCCTATTAAGATGCCATTGGTATTTGCTTTGTATTGTAATGAGAAATGGTGTCTTAATTTCCTCGTGTCGTCAGTATAGGCAAGAATCTTAAAGTATTATTTTTATTATTATTATTATTATTATTATTATTATTATTATTATTGTTGTTATTATTATTATTATTATTGTTATTATTATTATTATTATTGTCGTTATTGTTGTTGTTATTGTTGTTCTTTTTTTCCTCCTTGTATTCTTAACATTCATGATGATTTGCAAGTTTCTCCCAGGGTCTCCTTTACTGCCTTTGTCTGTCTGTCTGTCTGTCTGTCTCTCTCTCTCTCTCTCTCTCTCTCTCCTCTTCTCTTCTTGTCTTTCCACTTCCTGCCGTTCCTCCCCTCTCCTTTCGCTACATATCCTTGCCTTTCCCCTCCCCACCTCCTCTTGCCTCTCCTCGTCCCACCTCTCCATACCTCTCTCCTCACTGCTCCGCTCCGTTCCTCTCCTCACCGCACCTCTCCTTTCACCTTTCCCTCTCCCTCCGTACCTCTTCTCTCCGTGTCTCCTGTTTTCCTTTCCTCTCCCAGCCTTTACTCTCTCCTTCTCTCCCCACTTCCCCATCTCCGCTTGCTATTTCCCCATGCCTTTCCATTCCCTACCTCTCCCCTGCCCACCTCTCCCTATATCTCCTCTCCTCGTTAATCCTTTTTATTTTTCCCGCTTCTCCTCTCTCCCTGTCCTAGCCCCACTTCACTAACGTCTTCCTCCATGTCTCACAGCCTGTCTTTCCCTAACCACCCCACTCTACCTCGTTACCTCACCCTGTCTCTCCCTACCTTTTCCTCCCTTACCCTACCTCTGTTTCTCACCCTACCTGTATCTCCTCCCCACCTCTCTACCTCACTCTACCTGTGTCTCTTCCCTACCTCTCTACCCTACCCTACCTGTATCTGCTCCCTACCTCTCTACCTCACCCTACCTGTATCTCCTCCCTACCTCTCTACCTCACCCTACTTGTATCTCTTCCCCACCTCTCTGCCTCACAGCCTCTCCCTACCTCTCCACCTCTCTCTCTCTCCCCCGCCTCACTCTGTCCAACTACGTACAGCAATGTGGCGTCTTAACCAATACTCCTCGTTAAAGCCGTGTCTGGGCCGGCTTCACTTTTTTCTTCTTGGCCCCGATTTTCGTCCTTTCGCAGCTTAGTTCACCTAGTGGTAGAAAAAGACAATAAGACGGCACTACACCCGTTTACATAGCACTTCTTCGTGACTAGCATCATGTTCCAGTGTTATATATATATTGTTACAACTCGTCCTTCATTATGGAGAGACGGCAGTTCGTGGCCAAGGTAAAGTATGTACAGTATAGTATCTTTTCTGTAACCTTGAGTCGAAGTCTGAGATAGCCTTGAAGATTTCCTAATGCTTTTTCCTTTTTGATTTATTCTTCGCATTACCCCCCCAGTATCCTGTTGTATGTTACTGGTTCAAATTATTCGATATTAAAGCGATTTTTAATAACATGGAAAATCAAACAAGAGAATATTAAGGATTGCCATGCGGAATAATTCGCTTAGGATGTGTTAGGAAGCTTCCAGTGCCAAATGAAACGCAACTTTTAATCGCTTGTATAACCTCAGTAATTTTCATCTGCACTCTCTCTTTAAACTCTGTGCTCTTTGTAACTTTTGTACTCTCAGTCTTTTGTACTCCTGTCTGTAGTCTGTTTGTACTTAATAACCTTTTGCATTCTCTTGTTCTGCAACTTTTGTACTCGTGTGACCTTAGTACCCCGTCTTTTGTACTCTCTATAATCTTTGTATTCCATCGCTTGTATACTCTTTGTAGCCTTTTTACTCAGTCATTTGTATTCTGTGTATTCTCTTTAAGTTTTGTACTCTCTTTTGAACTTTCCTTTGGAGTTTTTTTTTTAACCTTTGCACCTTCGTTTTTGTACTCTCTTTCTTTTGTACTTTCCCTTAACTTTGTACTCCTTCTGTAACCTTCAGACATTTTCCTATACTCACTCTGATTTCCATTCACTTTCACACTTGCTCTCACTCACTCATTTTCTCGTATTGTTATTCATTCTTCCAGGGGTACTCGATGTTAACTTTCACACACATTCACTCACTCACTCACTCACTCACTGACTCTCTTACTCTCTCAGTCATTTTTTTTTTTTCACATACGAACACTTTCACAAAGGTGCCTTTCACTTAATATCACTCACTTTCACACACTCTTTGGCATTTACACCCACACGCTACTTGCTCACTTTCTTTCCAGGGAATCTCTCTCTCTCTCTCTCTCTCTCTCTCTCTCTCTCTCTCTCTCTCTCTCTCTCTCACACACACACACACACACACACACACACACACACACACACACACACACACACACACACACACACACACACACACACACACACACACACACACATTGATTTTCTGTTGAGGATGCCTTTCAGGCTCACTCACACTCACACACTCACTGGTACAATCACTCACTCACTCTCTCACACTCATTCACTCACTAACTCCCACTCTCCCTCTGTCACTTACTTTCTCTGGGACACCTTCACACTTTATCTCTTACACTGCCATTCTTTCTCCTTGCTCGTATATCCTTTCTTATACTTACAGTAAGATAATGGAGCGGGATGCCTTCTCGTGGTGGCATCAATTTGACCGAGTGGTGGAGCTTCCCAGTACAGATTTCTCCCTGCTTCCCTCCAGAATAGTGTTACGTCCATTTCCCACACTGCCACAGGCTTCAGCAGCAGTAGTTCAGTATAGGAAAGACGCCATCCTGTGAATCGTTCCTTTCAATGTACACAAGATCAGCTCACGTTTCGTAATTACACAGGCTTCTTGCATTCATAGTATTTATTTTCCAAGTAATTACACTGTCTGCATAACTAATTTTACGAGTGCCACAAGTAAACTGGCTCCTCTACTCTCTCCCCCCATCCTTTTTATAACCTTCCATGTCATTTGAACGTTCTAGGTACTCCTAGCAGCAACAGAATTCTGCATCGGAGAAATCCGAAATATTCCAGAGCTTGCTCACATTGTGTAGCACTCTAAATGTTTTATCATACAGATTGAAAATATATCTGAATATTACATAATTTAAAAATCATCCCCCCCAGAAAAATGCTACCTGGCAAGTCTCACTAGCAACTGAAAATGCGCGAACTATCCAGAATTTTCCACTACCCTCTAGCTACCACCCCTGCTTCTCAACAACAGAATGGCGAACAGTCGATGAATGGTGGTTTTGGCCTGGTAAAAAAAAAAAAAAAAAAAAAAAAAAAAAAAAAAAAGACAAAGATGTATGTGATGTGTTTTTCTATTCTCCTCCTGTCAGGTTATTTCTTGCTCTCTGGACCCTACCTTATCCCATCCTTAGGTGGGAAGAGATGTCTGGATGATGTTGGTGATGGTGAATTCTTTGACAGGGGTGCGTTTCTACTGACGATGGTACTGTTTGCGATAGGCAATGGACTCTACGCCATCCTGAATGTGTTCGGCAGTTCGGCCATGGGGGTCATGATCTTCTCCAGGTTTCTCGTCGGCGTCAGTTCCGGTAAAATATCTCCTATGCAGGATATCAGTGTCTGGATGATAGCAAAAGAAATATGGAAATGACATCATGTAGTTGAAGGTGTTAAGTGATTAAAATTTCTATCTATCTCTATCTATCTGTCTTCGGTCTGGCTATCTATCAATATCCAGACACCATAATCCTAGTAGGGGTTGCCACAAATGAATTTCCTCCGTGTCACTGCCCTCCTCCATCAGGCTACCCCTTCTTGAATGCACATCCCCTCTCTCATATACCACTTCTTCCTGTCCCTCCATCTCATTCTCTCAGCCACCACCCATACTCCATCTCACTCACAAAATGGTTCACCTATTTTTAGGTCATACTCTATAAGGTTCTCATCTCCATACCTCCACCTCTCCTGTTCTTCCTTCATCAGATTTTTTATTCTCATTTTCCATATACAGTATTCAGACACAGGTTTATAACAGATACTCACTTGAAGGCTGTCTTCAGTGGCCTTGAGCGAAGGCTACTGAATTTCAGTGCCGGACCAAGGGTGAATCCATCCCCTCCACTAATAAATTTGAAGCAAAAGGCCAGAAATGAGTCATAACTCGGGAACTGGTAGCCCGATTGGTCTGGAATTTTTTTTATTCTTTAGGTTGGAGCATTCAAAAAATGCGCCTTGTTGCGCCGTTTTTGCTGTGTTACGGTAACAAACCAACATACAGAAATCAGATCATGATAAAATGTGAACAAAATAAAAATGTACCCATCCTTCAGGGCTAGGTTTGAAATGGTCTTAAACATCACTAAATGGACATAAATGATAATTGTACTCATAAGCATCAGTTATAAACACCTGCATGTTCATAAAACGTGCATCATGGTAGGGAACAGATTAAACTGGCCAGTAGCAACCTCCAATCCTAGCCCATTTTAATCCATTCTCTTCTCTGGGAGCTTCCTAACCAAACTTAACCTAGCCTAGCACCCTCCAGACCTAACCTAATCTAACCTGACTTGCTCTACCCTTCCCTACCCTACTGTATCCAACCCAACCCTACCCTAATGTGCCTTACCCTACCTTACCCTGCCCCACTCCTCCCTGTCCTATCCTACCCTACCTTATCCTCCCCTCCCCTCCCCTCCCCTCCCCTGTTCTTCCCTACCCTACCCTATCCTACTTTAGTCAACCCTACCCTTCCTTACCCTACCCTGCCTAACTCTTTCCAACCTTACCCTACCCTACCGTACCCTACCCTACCTAACTCTTTCCAACCTTACCCTACCCTATCCTACCATGCTCTGCCCTGCACTGCACTGCCCTTAAGCTAACCCCAACATCCTCCTATCTTAGCCCTGATATAGTACAACATAACATTACATAACTGACCTGATAGTCCATTCCAAATTAGAATTACACTCCGCCACAACTTGAATCCTTCCACAGTACCCATGCTCCCTCACCTTGACTAAATCATCCACAACTGTGGTCCGACTCATTATGGAATTGTAATTACAGGTGATGAAGTTACAGTGAGGGAGTACAGGCAGGTGTGCAATGGAGTGAATCATGGTTGGGCAGGTGTGGAAGGGGTGAGTCATGGCTGGTCAGGTGTGGAAGGGGTGAATCATAGCTGGGCAGATGTGGAAGGGGTGAATCATGGTTGGGCAGGTGTGGAATGGTTGAATCATGACTGGGCAGGTGTGGAATGGGTGAATCATGGCTGGACAGGTATGGAATGGGTGAATTGTGGCTGGGCAGGTGTAGAGTGAATGAATCTGGCTGGGCAGGTGTGGAAGGGAGTGAAATATGGCTGAGCAGATGCCAAAGGGGGTGAATCATGGTTGGGTTGGTGTGGAAGGGGTGAATCATGGCTGGATTGGTGTGGAAGGGGTGAATCATGGCTGAGCAGGTGTGGAAGGGGGATAGTCTTGGCCAGACAGGTGTGGAAAGGGTGAATCATGGCTGGGTTGGTGTGGAAGGAAGTGAAACTTGAATGGACAGGTGCAGAAGGGGTGAATCATGGCTGGGTTGGTGTGGAAGAAAGTGAAACATGGATGGGCAAGTGTGGAAGGGGTGAAGCATGGTGATGTGTGACTTTAATTTTAAGTGAACTGTAATCTAGAGGGAAATAGTATGGCAACAGGTGTGGAAGGTCATGAATCATAGCTAGGTGCAATTCTAATCTGAAATGGACTGCAAGCCTCACCCAGTTATTAGATGGAAAAAAAAAAAAAAAAGAGGTCTAGATGATGATGATGATGATGATGATGTTATAACGCATCCTTCTCCCTTGCAGCCAACATTGCCATCATCCGGTCGTACATTGCTGCCTCCACCAAACTCAAGGAACGAACCCTTGCTGTTGCCCTCACATCTGCCTCGCAGGGACTAGGCTTCATCTTTGGACCAGGTGAGGGAGGATACCAGCATGTGTATAGCCCAATATCACAATCATGGAAGAGGTAGCCACAGACAGATCACCTCTATGTCATCCTGTCCTCCACCATTAGGCTGCCCTTTCCCCAGTTCATACTTCCCTCTCTCTCATACACCTCTCCACCTCATGCCTCCATCTTTATCCTCAGTCTCGTTTCCCCCTGCTCCATCTCACTCACAGGTACACTTCTAGTTAGTCTTTCATTCTGACAGGATACAGGAGTGTTTGGGTATGGTAGGGGAGTGTCTAAGGGTCAGACTAAGTTATAGTACTGCTGATTAGTGTGTAAGGGTTAGCTAGGTTAAGTTGAGAGATTAAATTGGGAAAGGGAGGATAATGTTTGGTTTAGTTGGATTACATTACACTATGAGAGTGACATAGTATATGAAAGTGAGATAGAGGGCAGTGTTGGTAGAAGCAGATCATGTGAGATTTTGAAAAAGAGTAGAACAATACAATAAAGCAAGAGTAGGAAGAGGAAGAGGAGTGTGTAAGAGAGTGAGAAAGGTATTTGAGGGCAAGGTAGTCAGGAGGTGTGTCTGTCACAGTCGCTTCTTGTCTAGGGATTCCCAGGAGGTAACAAGGTGTCAGAGATGATGATAAGAGTATCTGAGCATAATTATAGTCTCTCTTTATAATAAATTTATTTATTTAGCTGATGTTGCATTGAATGTGCTGTGGCAGATATGAGATTGATGTGTACCTGTGCTTGCATGACAGTCTGAAATAGTGCAGTGAATGTAGTACAGTAACTGCATCATGTTTCTCCAACAATACTGATATGTACAGTTTCTCAATAAATATTGCTGAGAACAAGAATTACATTGATTCAGGCAAGGAGATCTATGCAGGAATAACTACAGTTTGCACCTCTACAGAGATCTTTTTCTTCCAAGGAGAATGTGTTGGTTTCTTGTCACAGAAGATTCTTATCGGTGACTAATAGCACAACTGTACAGTACAGTATGTAAAAAATTTCATGCTTTTAATAAAGTAAATTCCTGCTGCCCTAACTAGGATTAGCAGTGGAGGAAAAACAGAGCAGTAAAAAGCAAAAGATATCATGACAAAGTTGCTAACCGGTTTCCCAGCAGATACAAAATTGAATGGTTTAGCTGCCATGATTATTCATACCCAGACTGTTGATTGTGCATTACCAGTACTTTATGGCTCAATTGTTGAAATATCTACCAGTTATTTAAAAAGTGTAAAGCAGTAATACTGTTGCCATTGTTGGTGCTGTATTATAACGGGTTTGGGAAGTTTCCTAGTGCCTCTCACTTGTCAGTTTATTTCCTTTATGGATATTATACTCTCAGGGTACAAAGACTCACTTAGCTGATTAAAATTATCTGCTGTCAGACATAATAGTGTACTGTACTAGAGTTACCTTGACCACTAGAGGGTTAATATTATCATATATGTTATTTATGCAAACCACAATACAATACAGTATATGGTTAATAAATGGACAAAAATAAAATTCAAAACATATTTGTTGTTAAACCATGTAAATCTTTGTGATTATGGCTTTGGTGTTAGTTTATGCTCTGTAATCATTTGGTGCAGCTGTGGAAATTATAACTTGTACTGCATTCATGACTAATCATCTCCTTTGCATCATGTGGCCATAAGCTCTTAGCCAGTCTGTTGCAGGATATAGTTTGGGGACTTAGGTTTGTTAAACTTTTCAATCCAGTGACTTATGCCTATATCTACAGACTGTTCAACTCAACTTAGTAGAGACTTTATGAACCAGAGGGGTTAATTGTAGCTTATGTTAATCCATTGACCATGAGAGGTCTTTTATTTGGTGAATAATGGTCTGTAACTTACATAGGAAGAATAAAACAGAGCAAAATATTATTGGATTGAAAGGTTTAAAACAATTGTCAATTGTTAACCTACATTTTCTTGGCTTTGGATATGGGACAGTGTACAGTCAGTGCTGAGACATTACCAGTGATATCTCATTCAGGATTAGTTTGATGATATCACTGCAATGTAGATTTTTTATGATGCATTGGTTATGCTTATCTGTATCAGTCTATATTTGATTCACTGCTGCATTGTGGTATACTGAATTTGGAGCCTTTTTACTTTACTGTCCATATCTTTGACTCATAGAATAATATAGCATACCATAGTCTTTGTTTTATCTGTAACAAACATTGTCAAAAGAATGATCAGGTCTGTTGCTGTTGCTTTCTCTTGTTCTTTTAACCCCTTAACCATGTAACCACCTCTTTCCCCAGATCTAATCTAATATGATGTTTCTTTTCCCTCCTCACTGGCCAGTCCTGAGGCAGTTCAACCTCATTACTACTCAGCCTCTCTAGAATGGCTCTTGGGGCTTGCAGGTTAAATGCACAATAGTACAGTAATTGTGTCTTGGTTAGCACAGTGCAATGAATTGTTGAAATTGTAAATTATACCCATATTTGAAAATGTTGTTTATTTAGAAGATACAACAGTTTCTACCCAGCTTGGAGCAGGTGAGGCTGAAACTGTCATCTCCCCATTATACAGCATCTCCAATTGTGGGTATCCTTCTTCCACAGTAGTAACTGTTAAGTGATCTGTGCCATGTAGCTTATGTTCATGTAGTGCCAAATGAATAGAGCTGGAGAGAGGCACCGTCATGTGGTGGCCCCGATGTAGCTGGGTGGTGGAGCTACTCACTTATACAAATGTTCCATAGTTCCTTCCCTATCCCCTAAAAGGAGGATTATGGACTGTAGGAGGAGGGCATCTTCAGCTTGCAGTCCACAGGTCCACGTTCAGATGAGCATGGGTTTGTAACTACAGTTTTATTACCACCATCATGTATTTATTAACTGATGCCTGGTGATTTTGTGCGTTGGTTCAGTTCCCAAAGAAATGGTTGAAGAATATTTGATCATGTAATGCCACCAAGGGTTTGTGCCAGTCACCTACCCTGAAATTTTCTAGACTGTAGTAGCCTTCCTTTGTACACCTACACCTTGCTGAGGTTAATACTGTTTTTTTTTTTTTTTTTTTTTTTTTTTTTTACAGACACCTACAATATCTTGTTTTACATAATTTTGGTGCTGGGAAGGGACTCCTTTAAGCAGTGACACCATTGTGTATACAAATGACCCTCAGCTCACTTCCTATCCCTAGAAAGAAGGGTGGTGGACTGCAAGAGAATGGCATCTTCAGCATGCAGTCCACCAGACTCATTTTCAAATGAGCCTGGGATAAGTAATGGCAACAGCAGCACGTAGTGTTTGATAACTTATGTATTTTGTTTGTATGTTGTAAATGAGATGCTAACGCATTCAATCTTAGTACTTTATTTTCATTTTGTTCTTGCTGCTACCAGATGCTTTTATTCAACTGTTGAGTGCAGAGCCTCCCAGTAGAGAAGATAATGATGGATATATATAACCCCTTTCTCTCCAGATAGTTTTATTCAGGTAAAGAGGAGACCTCAGGTGGTGAAGGAGTTAACGAAGGCTGTATCTCATCCCTCCAGTTCAAAAACTTTATCCCAAACTGGATAAAATTATCTGGAAATTTGAAGAATAAAAACAGAAACATGTCCTCGGACCAAAGAGCTTTAGTGCCTAATTTTGTAATCAGTGTTGTATGTCTTGTTTTCACGCATCAACCTCAGGCATGCAGACTGGACTCGCAATGTTGCTTTCAGAGTCACACCAACCCCATAACTCTTCAGGTAGACATGTGTCGACTTGCTATTGGTATTTTGATAGACAGTCCATGTTTCAGGTCAGAGGTATTTTCCAGACTGTCACAGCTTTTCACACACACTTGCTATTCTGAACTTGGGGATACTACTAAAACAGTTTCATAGGTAGCAGTGAATCTTTTATGTTCAATTTTTCCCTGGAATACTGAGAACTTAATAACTAAAAAGGATGTAAAAACTCTTCTTATAGCAAGGACTTACCATAATGTGACCTAAGTACCTCATTTGTGTAGACATGATTCACAGCATTGTTTTCAGGGCCGTGCTAACCCCACAGTTCTTCAGACAGATGTGCTTTGATGTTGTTATTGCTGCACCCCCAGGCCCATCTGCATGCAAACCCAGTGGTCAGCAGAAAACTGACAACTTAAACTGGGTGCTCCCAGGGATCTTGAAGGATTGTCTGTGTTGTTGATAGAGAGGGGTAAATGAGATGAGTAAATGTATTGTGATATGAGGGGCTGCAGTGTAGTTTGGGGATAGTGGATTGTTTGTGAGATGTATTGTGTGTTGGTACTAAAGCATGGAAGAGTGATGACCACATCATAGTCTGGTTAGGTGCATTCATGTCTGTCATGGAAGAGCAATTTCTGTGGGATTATATCATGTGGAAGTTCGTGGAGGATGGTGCTTGACTGAGGATTTTGAGTGCTTGTGGCGGCTGTGTGTTTATGCATTTGTTTGTGATGGACATTGTTAATTGGAGGAGGAGTATTTTTAAGACAGTCTGTCTGTTGTTGGTTGAGGCAGTATGTGTATGTTGGGAAATGTTTTGAAACAGTTTGTGCATTGTTGGGTGGGAGTGGAGAGATGTATTGAGGCAATATTTGTAATGTTGACAGATGTTTTGAAACAATTTGTGTAGTGTTGTATGTAGGAGGAAGAATGTTCTGAGGCAATCTGTGTAGTTGTGGGTGTAGGCGTAAGTATGTTTTGAGGTAGTCTGTGTACTACGGAGTGTAGGAGGAAGATTATTTTTAGACAATCTGTATAGCACTGGGTGGATGAAGAGGAATATCGTTCAAGCATTTTGTTCAGTCTGTCATGCAAACATAAGATAAAAAATACCTATAATTAAAGTACAGCTTCAGTGGAGAGCAGACTAATGAGATGTTTAATCACAGATGCTTAAATATCAGTTTTGGCGTACACTTGCGTTGCCTTTTCGAGTCCAGTGCAATGGATGTCTTTGTTGTTGTTGTTATTGTTGTTGTTGGTAGTGGCGCTGTTTTCTTTAGCATTGTGCAGATGGTTATGCCTGTGAGGTGGAGTCATGATTCTAATGGGCATGAATGATAAGTGGATGTGTATGTAACCCATTTACCTGAGAATACTCTTGATTAGTTAGTTCTCCCTCGATGGTGATTTTCTCTTCCCCTGCTTTCTGGACCCTACTGCACCTCATCCATGAGTGGGGAATAGAGATCAGGATGATGATGATGATGATGTTGGTGATGATAGTATTGTCAGTGGTAGTTTTGTTTTGCTGTTATGGCTGATGTTAATTTCATTGTTGCTTTATTATGACCCTTAAATTACCATAACTGGATATGAACATAATGTACTGTGAAGATTTGGCTATTTCAGCTGTGCACTTCCAGGGGTGTTATTGTGTTGGAAGTTTCTCTTTTCTGTGGTGCATCTACTCCTTCACTTAAGTGCTCTTACTTGCTTGCTTACTTACATGCTGATTTACAGTCTCATTGTCTTACACACTTATGTATCCTTACATATTTTCTCACTCTGTTACACACTCATTCACTCTTGCCAGCTTATACATTCACTTACTTACCTACACATTTTTTTATTCCTGGCTCTTATTAATGGTGTAGTGGCCAGGTGGGTTAAGACACCCCAACTGGATGTGGCCCATGAAAATTTTAAGTCAGAAAGATGCTTGATGGTTGTTGATCATGTAGTGTCACTCAGAGGCGAACAAGTAGTCACTCTATCTTTGAATCTCTGGGCTGAGTTTCCTGGCCCTGAACCTCAACACTGGTGTTGGGACATTAAAAGAATAGATGATGGATGGGTGGAATTACTCTCATGATGTTACCCCTACTCACTTATCTATTTACTCATACTCATACTCACTCACCTGCTTCTACTTTCTCTTATATTGTATATTCATTCTGTTCTCACTCATACTTACTCACCTGCTCACTCTTTCTCTCAGATATTCATTCTACTCTTACACATACTCACTCACCTACTCACTGTGTCTGTTTTATATGCACTTTCCATATTCTGCATGAAGCAGTCTGACTCTGCAGATGATGGGAGTTGCAAGTTTCATATTTCTTGTCCACATTAGTAGCTGTGCATTCCTCATGATGTACAGTATAGCTTGCAGGTGACAGTTTTCATTTGATCCATAATACAGTAAGTATAGTTTGTATTGCATATACACACCCACAATAAAATATTCTGAGCTGTATTGATCAGTTTGAATATCTTTGGACCCCTCCTGCACACCACTCCTTTGATTATGTGTATTTCTATCTTATCCATAATAAAACATTGTTACATTACTATACTATATAATCAACTTCATGAAAATATATTGAGCTCTATTGATCATTGAGGATATAATTAGACCCCTCTTGCAAAACACTTATTTGACTTTTTGAGTAGTTCTATCTTATCAAATACTGTACTGTCATTATGTACCAAGGTACTCAGCTGTATGGAAATAGATTAAGCTATATTGTTCATTTAAGATAGATTTGAATCTTTCTTTTGCAACACTTTTGAGCATGTATATTTTTGTCATTTCTGTTGTAAGCACTGTTATTGTATACTTAACTACAAGAAAATAGATTAAATTACAGTACAGTCCTGTATATTGATTATCTAGGATATCTTCAGATTCCTTGTGGGCATTTTTTTTTTTTTTTTTTTTTTTTACTGTATTCTTTTATTCTCAGCCATCCAGACAGCACTTGCCGTAGCATTCTCCCAGGATGAACACAACTCATCCATCAACGTGACGACTTCAACAGCGGAGGCTGATGTGGAGGACGAGGGTCTAGGTGTGGAGTGGAACATGTACACGGCCACTGGATGGATTGGGGTGGTGTTGGGAATGATCAACTTTGTTCTGTTCATGCCATGTATTTTCAAGGTCAGTATAGTTTATTCATTTCAAGTAGGTGGAGATTTTTGCCTTTTTTGAAGCTAATTTCATGCACAGTAGTCCAATAGCAGAAAAGGACAGTACAATTGTGGCCCAGTAAACATTCCATGGTACTCCTGCATTACTATCATCCCATCCCACTGTTAAATTCTTGCCTCAATTTAACATTTATGGTGGAGAGATGGCAGTTTTACAACTGATTAAAGTGAGCAAAGTATAGGTGGCAGATTGTTAGTTGGTTAGAACTTCACAGTTAGAATGATGGAAGTATGCCTTAGAGGCCTTAAACGGTTATCCTTTATTGGAATTTGGTATTGCCGATACTTAAATAATTTCAATTCTTACCTAATTACTGTTATACAAAAATGAGCTGGTTTTAGAATCATACCCTATATTTGCTGGCTCTAGGAGTGTAGGGCCTGAACCAGAAGTGGCACTGCACCTCAGGAACCAGCAAATACCTGAAGAGGGTTTTATCTTAAATTCCACCAGTTAACTGGTCTGTAATCCATATGACTTCCTGTGTTGCTGCATTATTATGTATTGCAAGTTGTTGAAAGTTCTAATACCATTTTGTGTATCTCCTCAGGAACACTCCATTGCAGTCAAGGAAGCTGAACTGCAGATGCAACAAAACAAGTGTGACACCTTGAAACTACCCAAGCCAGATTACATTGCCCTCATCAATGTCCTCAGCTCTTTCTTCATATTCCTCATGATTTATGTTCTGCTGGAAACCTTATTAGTTCCCATGTGCATTGATCTCTATGCCTGGACAGACAAAATGGCCGTCACTGTCGTCGGTATCGGACTGAGTTTTGCTGGGGGGATGGCCATTGTTGCATTCTTGATGGCTGGCTTCCTATCGAAACGATTTGATGAGAGGAAAGTTCTCATTGTGGGTGGGATAATACCTATGACACTGTCTATGATAATACACTTTCCCATGGGCAGTACCTATCCTAAAATAAGGAATTGCACTGCTTCATTGCCTCCAGTAACCACCCTTGCTCCAAAAATAGCTTCCATCCCAGTAAACCTCACAGACCAAAATATGACTCAACCACCAATAACACTGAATGGAACTGATTCCCCATTACCAACCCTTTCCACAGTGCAGGATGACATAGACAGAGAGGATATGATAACAACTTCTTATATAGATTTACTGACAGACACAGACGGAGAGGAGAAAATAACAACACCGTATGTGGATGTACTAACTGACATGAATGAAACATTGACCATGGTTCTCAAACGACGTCGACGCCATGCAGTCAGGGATGATACTTGTGATGACGTGGGCTGTCCCCCAGAGCAAGAGTGGTGCTTCTACACCCCCATCATTGAACAGTCACAGCTGATTGTAGCCAATGTGATTGCCCTTGTGGGCTATCCCATGGCATTCACTCTATGCAGTTCTATCTTTTCAAAACTCCTTGGTCCAAAACCACAGGGATTATGGATGGGCATCTTAACAAGTACAGGTAGTCTTTCCCGTGTCACAGGTCCAATTATCGTCACATACATGTACACAGACCTGGGTCCACGCTGGACCTTTGGTATTCTCTTCTTTATTTTGTTGGGCACACTCATTACTAATTTAGTGTTTTACAAAAGAATGGTACCCATGCAGGTGACCTAATGATAATAGCAGTATTACCATTACAGACAGTCATTGTTGTAAGTAAGGAATGGGCTCTGTAATATCATAACTTTGACATATTGCTGTCATTGTAAATTGGGAGTGCTGGAGTGGGAAGCCTTCATGTGGTGGTACCAGTATGACCAGATGGCTTCATTACCTAGTTATCCAAATGTCCCTCAACTTCCTCCCTATCCCATGGAAGGAGGAGGATGGACTATAAGAGAAGGGCAGATTCAGCTTGCATTCCACTCTGTTCACATTTCAGACAAGCCTGGAATTATAACAGCAGCAACATCATCAACATTGCAAAATGGAGGAACCAATTCATAGGTAGCGATGGAACTTTAGTCAGCAGTTTTTCTGTAATTTACTGAAACTGGATGATGATCTTTTTTAGGTTATTCTTGCTGCTACCAGATAATTTTATTCAGCTTGATGAAAGGCCTGGCAAACTAACAGTGTGTGTTTAGGCTGTATCGAACCTCTCCAGTTTTAAAAGTCTAACCCAAGCTGAGTAAAATCATCAAGAGAGTGCAAGAACAAAATGAAAAGATATATCCAGACTCAGAGGGTTAGCAGCATGGAAGAATGTCAAAAACAGCTTCTTATGGCACTTTCTCTTCTGAGTGACTTTACGAGTACATAGAGCAGAAGTTCAGCAGGGGTAGATCCAGTCTGGGATGTTGCCCTTATCACATTCCAGAATAATGAGGTTGTGGCATCCCCTTTCTCACCCAGCTAAGTAACATTCATCAGCCATGGATGGTTTGCATAACATCCAAATGGAAGAAATAAACATGACACTAAGTAAAATATGTGGTCTGTTTGTGTAAACTACTGTATACTAATTTTCAGTATGATAAAGCAAGGGTGTTGCCCAGGCAGCATGGGCAACACCCCCCGGATCCCCCCTTGCTCCAAGCTAAGACTCTCACATTGTTATGATCTTAGTACTGGTTGAGTGGTCAGTGGGGATGCTCACCATCCACTCACTTGATGTAGTGCTGCTCTCAGGTGCCTGCCCTTTCCTCTCTTCCTTCCTTCCTCTTCTGTCTTTCTTTCCTTCATCCTTTCTTATTCCTTCTGTCTGTGAGTGACTCTACACTGAGTGACAAGCCAAATGGTTTCCTGTACACCAGGAAACCATTTACTACTCTTGGTGGTAACCATGTAACCAAATTATGGTGCCTAGTGGTTTAATGGGCAAGTAAGGCATTCCAGTCAGACTGAGCCTGTGCAGGTTTATATCCAAGGGGTGGTTGGGGTTTATTGCTCACATAATGCCACTCAGGGATGAGTAAGACTCGTCACTATCATCTTAAATGTCAGGACAAACTTGCCTAGCCCCAGGCTCCGATGCTTCTTATGGGACAACACAGGATTAGATGATGAATGAATGAGTGAATGAACAGTTACAGTACACATTTCCCTCCGAACAGTTTCCACATAGTGTTGCAATTAAGTAGCTGGTCTTGGGACTTGGGTTAGTTCCTACTCCTTAGAAAACATCAGATGTACCATGGCCAACCCAAATATGGGGATTCCTTAAGAGAATGCATGGTATCATTTTTATGTACATATGTATGTATAGATAACAAGGACTGCCTCTAAGTCCTCATTGAAAGCTGCCCTTTTTGACACTACTTTGCTGCCAAGTCTTCAGTATATTAAGAAAAAATTGCCTGTTAAAGTTACTTCATTACCTGTAAGGCTAATTTGCCACCATCCCCAGTGTATGGTGGTAGAGTCCAGATTCCAAAGGCTTAAATTGTGAGTTAATGTGTGTATGACAGATTTCACCAGACATGCTGTTAATTACTGTAGTTCTCACCCTGTCATGTCTTCTCTTTCTTTGTTTAATGGACCCCTCCTTACTCCATCCTTGGGAGGGAGAAAGAGGTCAGGATAATGATGATTATGGTGATGATGATGATGTTGATGGTGATATTAGTAACTATGTGTAAATAGTTTGTGATATTTTACAACACATCCCATAGCAAGGACTGTCTCTGTTACTTAAGTGTGCATAATTTTTTTTAGTTTACAGTATATGTGAATATGCAGACTACGGTACATCCATCACTCGCATAATCTATCAATCTATTGCCAGACGCCTCAATCCCGTTTGGGGTGGCCATAAACAAATCGCCTCCACGTCACCCTGTCCCCCGCCATTTCTCTGCCCTGCTCCGAACTCACACCCCCCTCTCTCATATACCTCTCCACCCCATCCCTCCATCTCATCCTCGGCCTCCCCCTCCCTCTTCCCCCCTCCACCTCACTCACATACACTCTCTTCATCAGCCTCTCACCCTCCATCCTCTCCACATGGCCAAACCACCTCAGTGTGTTCCTCATAACGCTTCCTATCACATCCACATCCACACCACAACGCTCCTTTATATCCTCATTCCTCAGCCTGTCTCTCCGTGTGACTCCACAGGCTCCTCTTAAATAACTCATTTCCACTGCTCTCACTCTTGACTTGTGTCCTTCCAACAGCGTGCAAGCTTCACTTCCATACGTTAGAGTTGGTATCACAATACTGTCATGTAGTAACTTTTTCACCTCCATGCTCACTTCCCTGTTTCTTATCACTGATTTCAAAGAACCAGCAACCTTTCTTCCTTGCTGTACCCTTTCAAGCACTTCACCCTTCAAACCTCCATCCTTACTCATCACACTACCCAAGTACTTAAACGTACTCACATTTTCCAATCCCTCATCATCCAGCCTCACTGTACATTCACTGACTTCACCTCTCTCAAAGACCATCACTTTACTCTTCCTTACATTCACCTTTAGATTCCGTTTCTTACACACTCTCCCAAACTCATCCACCAAGCCTTGCAGCTCCCCTTCGTCTTCACTAAACAACACAGTATCATCTGCAAACAACAGTACATGGAGTTTCCAAACACTATCCTCTCTCACCAGGGCCACTCCAACATCCACTACCCTACCTTGTACCTCTTTTATTTCCCCATCCATGTACAGATTGAACAACCATGGAGACATGACACATCCCTGTTTCAACCCAACCTTCAAAGAGAAAAATTCACTTAGTTCACCATCCACACGCACTGCAGCCTTAGCACCATCATACATACTCTTCACAGCATTCAACAACTTTCCATCTACTCCATATATTCTTAATATTTTCCACAATCCGTGTCTATCCACCCTGTCATATGCTTTCTCCAAATCCATGAAAGCCACGTACAACTTCTTTCCCTTCTCTAGAAATTTTTCCACTAAAGATCTAAGAATGAATATCTGATCTACACAACCTCTTCCCATCCTAAAGCCTCACTGTTCTTCTCCAACTAATTCCTCTGTTCTTTCTCTAACTCTGTCAATAAGTATCCTACCATACACTTTTCCTATTGTGCTAAGAAGACAAATGCCCCTGTGATTACCACACACTTCTTTTTCCCCTTTTCGTTTGTACAAGGGAATAATTATACCTGACTTCCAATCCTCCGTGACACTACCTTTCTCCCAAGCCAATCTGCACATCTTCCACATCCATTCTACTACTATCTCTCCCCCATGCTTCAGCATTTCACCACACACTCCATCAATTCCTGGGGCTTTCCCCAATTTAACTTTCTTCATTGCTTCCACAACTTCTGTCCTACTGATTTCTTCCTCTCTTCTCACCTCCCTCCTTCTCGCATAATGCAGGATTATTATACCCTGAAGCTCCCTCTTTATGAGAATTCTGCATTATAGGGCCATATGTTTACTTGTTAAAAGGTTTCATGGCACCCAAGCTAGTCCCAAGCTCACCTTTTGAGGCAATTTTCAGTTTTTTTTCCAGGACATTTACCTACCTATTAAAGACTTCATTACATACAAACACTTGAGGATTCCCCACCTTGAATGGAAGAGATTGTGGGCTTGCTGGGGGCAGGTGGAGTGGAGTTCCATGGTCAAAAAAAAGAGCAAAGATCACACAGGTCACATGTGCAGCCAGAGTGAGAGGAGAGGGTAGGCTTGTCTGGGGCAGGAATGCTTAATGGACCATGATGACGCTCCACACAGACATGTGACAGCCATATATCATAGGCTGATGCAACCTGTGCTGTGACTATCACTGGCCATGTTATGTCAGTTCCAACCGCATTATGACCCTAGTCTGCCTCGTTATGACTATTTGAACCATAATTTGGGGCCTCTGGCTGCTTTGTGTCTATCATTGTCATGTAATATGGTGTTTAAAAAAATGGGCAGCTTCCTCCACCTGCATTATGTCTATCAATTTCGTGTTGTGACTAAATTTTGGCATCAAATTTTGTCTTCCTTGTTATGTGAGTTTCGTGCTGTAGGATTGCTCGTTATGTGAGTGGTGACTGTACAGTATATAAATGTATTTTTACCATATTTTGTATGATAAAGTGCAATTGTATTTAAACTGTTCTAAAGTGCAGTTGTACTTAACTCATTCTATCCAGTAATGTATTTTATATATTATTTTTTGTTGATATCATTAAAAAATTTTCAGCTCAGGGGAGACTTATATAGCTGAAGGAGCTGGATATTGCCTTTATTAACCTGTGCAATACAATAAGTTTCTCATGTTTGTTTATCACTGTATCTGTTGCTAGATGCCTTAATTCCATAAGGAGTGGGCACAAACCAATTGCCTCCTTGTCTTTCCTAAGGAGAATAAATTGTCATGTGATATCAAGAAGTAAAATACAGTACAAAGTATGTCAGCAGGTTGAAGGGGTTAAGATCACATAGAGAACTTGTAGGTTAGCTGCTACAAGGAGTGGAAAAAATAACTGTGTATAATAATTTTTGTACTTAAAAAGATGTTCAAGTTAATTGTAAAGTAATTTCTCATGTTCAGTCAAAGCTGAATTGTTTTGGTGTTATTTACTGGTGTTTTTAATGGTTTTGCTTCAGTACTTTGATTTACTTGATAACAGAGATATAATCCCCACCAGGTCCATGTTTACAGTTTGGCATCATGTGTCAAACAGTAAGACAGCACAGATTTGTTTATACAATATTCATTTGGATGGACTTCGTTATAGGAGACTTACTATAGAATCCAAGTGACTAAGAAATTACTGACAATTGAGTTTGGGTTTATGTATAGTTGAAACTTGAAACCTGCCTAGAATCAGAGGGGGAGTATATGTACAGTTTTTCAGAGAACTTTGAGGGTTTGTTTCATAAAGTACAGTATTAGATATGCTTTAAGTTGATATGTGCATTATTTTGCTGAGTACTTATCAGTGTGCCTAGACTAGTTTATATTAAACTGTATTCTAAGTGGCTATGGAGATTTTGTAGGCTGCTTGCTTTTCCACAGTGGTATATTTTTGCACACTACACTTTAACAGTCTCTTATATATTTTTAGATCATCTTAATATTGACATCATTTTCACCAAAAATCTACAGGAAAGTAAAATGGTATATGAAGCAGAATAAATCACTGAGAGGTGCTATGAAGCCTCCTTAGCCAACTGGAATATGATCTTGTTACTTGTGCAGTCTAGAAAAGCCTCAAACTACCAGTGTCAGGTCATCATGTGCAGTGAAACACTGGTTGTGATTTCCGTTCAGCCACATATTGGAGTGGAGTATAGTAGTAGCAGTAGTTTATTCGTAGGTTCGTCTGAATGGTACGGTAACCCAGTGGACAACAGGATGAAACTGCCCTTTTCCTTCAGTACACAATCCTCCTTTGAGGGGATATGGAGGGGATCTAGGGACATTTTTATAGCTAGGCATTTCTGCCATCTGGCTGAGTCAGTGCCACAACTTCAAGGCATCCCTCACCAGTAAAGAATTGGAAAGTGAACAGTAGCTATGACTCACAACTGTACAAAACAACAGCCTTCAAATGAGGTGATGTATAGGAATGGTAAATGAAATTACGTGTAATTATAGGTGGTGGTGGTGGTGACCATCATCCATTTATTTGATGTAGTGCTGTCTGTTACTTCCTTCCCCTATTTTATTCTACCTCTGTGTCTGACCTTGTCTTCCTCTCCTTCCTGTCACTTTTTGTTATTGGTACTCCACTTTCCACTTCAGGTGGGTTTACACTGAATGACAAGCCTAATAGTTTCTTGTAACCCAGGAAACCATTTACAACATTGGGTGAAAAGGATGTAGCCAAATTATGAGGTGAAGTAGAGCTGCTATAGTGCCCCTGTTGGCATCCACCCAGGAACCAAATCTCCATACTATCCTCCACACTTCACTATGGTGATGCGCTGTCAGCTGCAAGGAAATATTAATTCACTGCACAGGACAGCCTTCCAGAGGCAATTGCTTGCCAGCAGTTGATTGGACTGCTTGGCCAGACAGACTGGGGACAATCAGCAACAACAGCCAGTAGTTATATTATAGTACAGTATTTTCCAGCGCATAATAAGTACTGTAATCCCATCACTCTTCACTGATAGAGGAGTGAGTCTCATAATTTGTTTCAGTTTCACCCCTTCAATCTTGTGATATGTTGTTTATGTTGTTCTTGCTACCTTGAGGCCAGTTAAACAGCACTGGAAAAATCTCTTGTATTTCAAGATTTAATGAAGGCCATATTTGACCTACCGAGTTTGAAAAGTCAATCCCAAGCTATATAAAATCATCTGAAGGAAGCAAGAATATAATGGAAAATAAATAGAATCATCGGTGGAGTGAAGGGAGTTATGTTCTGTATTGCATTAAAGTATAATTGTGTCTTTGTAGGCCATCACTGTATGATACTTTCTCATTTTGCCATTATGTAGTGTTCAGTAATTTCTCATTATATCTTGCCTTATTTATATATGTTCTTTTTTTTGTTGTTACAATAGTTTTTCAGTAAATTACAGTACTAAGATACTGTCACTGAAGGTTTAATGGATACCTACCATATACCACTGGTTTGCCAGTTCCCCCTCTTTAAAGTACCAAATGGGCAGTAGTGGTGCTGTGTACTTATTCTTAGGTGAATCTACAGTAAGTGACAAGCCTTATGGTTTCATCTAACCAGGAAACCATTCACAGTTCTGGGTGGTAACAATATAACCAGATAATTAGGTGATGTCACCATCCACTCACTCAATGTAGTGCTGCTCTTGAGTGTCTGCCCTGTCCTCTCCTCCATCCTTCTTTCCTTCCATCCTCTTCTGTCTTTCTTTCCTTCATTCTTTCCTCGTCTTTCTGCCTGCGGGTGACTTTACACTCCCTCTTCTGTCTTTCATTCCTTCATTCTTTCCTCTTCCTTCTGCCTGTGGGTGACTCTACGCTGAGTGACAAGCCAAATGGTTTCCTGTACACCAGGAAACCATTTACTATGCTGGGTGGTAACCATATAACCAAATTTTGGCACCTGGTAGTTTAGTGGGTAATTAGATTGAGCCAGTGAAGGTTTATATCCAAGGGGTGATTGGGGTTTATTGCTCACATAATGCCACTCAGGGATGAGTGAGGTTGGTCACTCTCATCTTAAATGTCAGGACCAACTGCCTAGCCCCAGGCTTTACGCTCCTCATGGGACAACGTAGGATTGGATGATGGATGGATGGATGGAACTTTCTATGGTGCTCCTGTTAACTGGGTGAAGAGATGCAGTTGTGGTGTCCCAAGAATCAAACTTCCACATTCTTCCCTCTGCCTTGCCGTGGCAAGGCACTGTACATGCAAAATGGGAGAAATGGAGTTCCCCCGAGCTAAGCCCTGTATTGGACTATATAGCCCCGCTAGGGTTACAGGAGTGAGCTACCACTCCCAGCGCGGCAGCCTGGGCAAGGCTCGAACTCGCAATCCCCCGATTACGAGTCCAGCGCGCTACCACTGTGCTACCGCGCCCCCCCACTGTACATGCAAGGGAACATCAGTTTACTGAATGGGACAACCCTGTAGGGGTGATTGCTTGCCTGCATTGATGGGTCTGCTCAGCCAGACAGACTGTGGTTACTCTACTACTTCTGCTACAGTACCAAATCCATGGGAAAAGTATTGTTCTGGAACTCATCCTTGACTTATAAAGAGGACCATAAATACAGTATTTTCAAGTCAGAAGCCAATGAACACCCTCATCAAAGTGGCTGATATTACCTGTCTCAGCCATGTTGTTGTTCAGGTTATACTAGTTTGAAGATGTTACTGCTGTTGTGACCCCAGGCTCATCTGGATGTAGTTCTGGTGGACTGCGGGGAACCAGCCATTTCAGGCGGGCATTCCCAGGGATCATTTGTTGAAGTTAGTTTGAAGAATTGTTTGTGTTGGGAGAATGAGGTGAATAAGTGTGTTATGTTTGATAGTAAATGAACAATTGCTAATGTCAAATGACTTATCCAGATTAGCCCCATTAGTTTAATAATGCACATTTTACACTTTACTCTTGGTACTTGCAGAGGATTTTATACAGCTTTGGAAAAGCTTTTTTGCATTGCTTGGGTAATTGAAGGCTATATCTATCCCATCCAATTGGAAACATTTCTCTTAAGCTTAATAAAAATGTCTAAATATAGGAAGAGTTTAATCAAAACTTTGTCCCTGAGCTGGGGGTTAACAGCACTTGAAGGCAGTAGCAGTGTGATATTACATAGGCTGATGTAAAGTAGAATATTTTGTATCATTAAGATATTGGTGATGTTGCTTAGGCTAATGTATACAGTACTCTGAAATATGCAACTCCCTCCATTCAGTGTACAGCTGGGGACAAAAGTTCACCTTATTCACCTCTTCATTTACACACTTCCATCTGTTGGTTAATTTTCCTAAGCTGACAAGTACTGTATGGTACTTGATGTATTTTGTACAGTGCAGGGCAGTGAGGTATATAACATAACCCCATGATCAAGATGATGTCATTTGCAGTTTATTCCTGCAACTACCATACTACTGTATTTTATTCAGCATTGGAAAAGCCTCTTGTATTATTGAAGGGGTTAGCGAAGGCTGTTTGTAACCTCCAGGTCAAAAGGTCTATCTAGAATTGAGTAAAATCTTAAGAATATGGCAGGAATAAAATAACAAGGACATCCTGAGGCTCAGTGGATTAGTAGCAAAAAATGAGTATCGAGGAAAAGGTGACGTTTGTAAAAAAAAAAAAAAATCTAAGAAACATTATCATTATGGAACTGTGTAAAAGGAGAAGAAAGCGAGTAGGCTGTAGGAATAAGTGTTATCACTGCACTGAGATTAAATTGTGTTCTTTATTTACTACTACATGCGTGGATTTAAACTTATCTGTCCATTAAATAGCCAGACGCCTCAAACCCGTAAGAAGTAGCAAGTGAATGATCAGGCTGCCCTATCTCCAACTCACACCTCTCATTCGTAAATTTCTCCACCCCACCCCTCCATCTGGGTGTGGTCGTAACACATATTCGTAGAGTATGTTCACTTTCTCCTGCCTAAATGGACATCCCGTATAATGAGAACTTATTGTAATCGAATATGACTTTACACAGCTCAGGCAGTACAGGCATTGTACTATAACGTCTGTGATTGAATAAAGACTGTGCAGTGAATAATAATTGCACATGTTTTTCTAACCTGGTGAAGACCTCTAACCACTTTCAGCGTGATTGATGGCCAAATGTAGTCAGACTGGAGGGTTGATTTTACTTGTAACCAAGGAAACTCATTTCCAGTCATAGGTAATGTTCATAAAATTCACTCAGTCACTACTTGCAGTACTGTGTCACACACACACACACACACACACACACACACACACACACGAGCCATAAGGAAAGGATTTAATCCCCGACCTAGGCAACTATGGCCATATAGCCCCGCTAGGTTACAGGAGCGCGCTACCACTCCCAGCACGGCAATCCCGGGCAAAGCTCGAACTCGCCGTCCCCCGATCACGACTCTGATGCTCTACCACTGAGTCACCGTGCCTCTCGAGCCATAAGGAAGGCAGACAGGGGAGATTACTCGCAGCTCTGAAAAGGCTGACGTGGGATGATTTCCAGACAAGAGGAAGATAAAGAGAACTTCTGAGAGAGGTGGAGAAAGAAGAACGGGGGGGAGATGGTTAGGAAGAAGGACGAAGGCTTTGGGAAATCATAATAAGGGCGAAAAGATTTACAAAGCAAAGGAAATGAAGATGAATGTTTTAAGCGTCATCTTAGCATATGGACGAAGGCTGCTTGGGAATCATAACAAGGGCGGAAAGGTTTGCAAAGTAAAGGTGTTAATCGTCATCTTAGCACGTGCTTCCGTTCTCTTCATCAAAGACGAAGCTGTCGAAAATTTACCTGGGTAAAGTAAACAATAATAATTGATCGTGACCTCAGTACTGATCACATGAATCGCAGTTAAAAGTGTAATTCGATTATTATAAAGTGCTGGCACTGTAGCACAGTCGTTGTTCCTGTATACTATTACTCTTGCGATCATTTGATTACTGGCCTTCGCGCCTTCATGGATGTGTATTGCCCACAAGCTTATTTTATTTTTATTTTTGTTAATTGGTTAATTTCGTCGATGAGTATGTACATAGCTGACTTTTATGAACCTATGGGGTCCAGAAACGTCTGGAAAAATAATTTCCAAATCATAATGGAGATCATCACTTGAGTTATTTCTGTACGAGAGTAAACAATGGACACTATTGGTTTATCTCCCTTACCGCACCATATTTCAGCACTGGAATAGGAGTACGAATAAATACAAAATAACACCAGATAAAATAGGAAAATAATATTATTTACCGTTGCAATTCAGTAATTATGGAAATATCCTTTGCGTAAGCCATTAGCGAAATATAAAATGCTCGGCGAGAATGACTGAAGCCGCCGCTAGAGGGTTGCTGCTGTAGCTCAGTTGAAGACACGGGTTGAAGAAGCGGGACCGCATTTCCAATTTTTTTCTGTTTAGTTTTTCTTGAAGAGGTGAGTATATCCACGCCTAAAACTTGTAAATAAGACCACATATACTCCAGGTTGTCCATGTGTGGATATTGATGGGGATAATTATGTGAGGGAGTGTGTGTAGAAGCCCCACCCATCTTGCCAGTCTGGGGGAAATCGTTGTCAGCTGATAAGGGTACACCGTCTTAATATACCAGGTAATATTATCAGCGTTTTCCCAGTTTTTCATCCTATTTTGGTAGTTTCGGTAAAGAAGTAAGATACACGGATTTCATTAACTTTTGCGTAATTCCTTGGGATGACAGTGGTATTTGGGTGGGTCGGAACTCTACTCCCCTGATTTACGAAGACGACATTTTGTATTTTGTTATCATGTGCCAGGCGACTTTAAATAATAAGAGCGTTGGAAGTGATGATGTTAATATCACATAAAAATTGTCATATTTTAGTAGCTAATAAGGTAGTGCTGGAATTGGGCTTTCCCAGTGAAGTCATCATAGTCTGGAGCCTGAAGCCTATGTTTTTTCAAGATTTCATTTTTCAGTTTCTTCATATTGATTTAGATTTGCTTCAGAACTGGTTAGTTGTGCATATTTTAAACTATATCTTTGTAACAGGGTTTATCTTGCCTTTCTGATTGGGTGGGGGTGCATCTTTATCTAACCTGGAGACCAAAGAAGACATTTTTCAAACCAGTAGTGGTTTAGTTAGGTCAGAGCTCAGATTCTTATGTTATAGGAGAGTCGCCTTATCATTAACAGGAGCAATATCTAAACTGCAGCAATACCATTGAGTTTACAAGACCCAGTTTCCCTACAACACACTGGGCATGCATGGTGCCCTGACTGAGGGATGTAAAAACCTAACTTGGGACCCTTCCCCCTTCATGTTTGTACAGCAGTTCACCCCACTCCATGCATAGTTAGAGAAGACTGAGCTTAAAAATCAGAATCTTTATGAGGATAATTTGTTGGTGCATGTACGTTTTAGGGTCAAGCAGCTGTGGCTCTAGGCTTTCCCCACCTGTATAGACCCAGTAAGGAGGAATGAAAGGCAGATAAAGAATGTTGAATATAATCGCTCATGATGAGATTTTACAGCTGAATTCCTATAAACAATTAATGACAAGTTGAGCATTGTGTATATACTAATTTATTATCTGTTTATCTCTGATGTTATCATGTAACATTATATATAATTTTTGTAATCAGTTTGCCATTCAAGTTTATATATATATATATATATATATATATATATATATATATATATATATATATATATAAAACAAGGACTGTGAACTGTACAGTATTTTTAATCTTTATGACAAGTTGAGCTGTATAATTTCCATAACTTATTTATATATGACAGAAGTTAAGCATCATGGCTGAGGAGGAAAATGTGGAGATAGAGCCCATTCCTGATGAGGATGAGCCCACCAATTACAAGCCTCCACCAGAGAAGACACTGGAGGAGATGGTGAACAAGGACACTGAGGACGAGAGCCTCCGCAAATACAAGGAAACTCTGCTTGGCAACTCGGTGGCAGGTGCTGTTGTTGTAGGTATGTCACATGGTTTTATGCAGGATTTTGGAAGAGTTTCACACACACTCACTTTGTTGACATGGTTTTCTAAAAGTCCGTATTGACAGCATTTCCAGATTTCATTATGAAACTGCCCATATGATATCACAAAGCAGTATGATCCATGTACAGTACTGCTTACCATCAGATCCGAGCAACCCGAATCGCGTGCTGGTTCGGAAACTGGTGATGGTTCCAGAGGGGCAGCCTGAGATGGAACTTGACCTCACTGGAGACTTGGATAAATTGAAAGACTCCAGCTTTACCATAAAGGTGAGTCCTCTGCCACAACTGTGAGTGTTATTGTTTGTTCACCATAGCTTGGAGATTTTTTTTTTTTTCTTTCAGCTTATTTTTCATGCTCACTGCATAGAATCTTCTATCACTGTTATGGCTTGTTCACTTTAATTTTTTGGAGATTTTCACCGTTTTGTAGCATATATTCCATAGCTCAGTTTATAGAAACTTCAGTACTAAGGTACTTTAACATTTAAGAATATATGGTAATACACTACAACACTCTACGGACCATACAGAATAAGGCCCTAAAAATAATCACAGGCTGCACAGCTAATACACCCACAGAGCACCTACATCAAGAAACCAAAGTCCATTAAGTCAAGGATCACCTAGACATGAGAGGCACCAGATTCTTGCTGCAACCTCCACAAACCCACAACATCTAGTCCATTACATGGCAGCACATCCACCCACACCAAGGAACATCAAAACAACACCCAGCACGATATCATACACAAATACTATCATCGCTCCCTCCCTCGCCAACCTCAGACCAGATTCCAGAAGCATATCCACACTCAAATCACTCGCCACTCCATTCAGTCACTTAAAGACAACACACAGCTGCATGCACGGCCTCCTGACATCCACCCTTCTGAATCCTATCTCCCTCGTGAGGACAGGGTCCACCTGGCCAGGCTGAGATGTGGGCTCCATCCAGCCCTCTTAAGCTACCAGAAGAGGCTGGATGACTCCATCGCTGATGCCTGTCCAGGATGTAACACAGCACCCCATACTATTAAGCACAGTATGGAAGACTGCATTGCACACAATCACCTACACCAACAACACAATATACACTCTTTGAGAGCTCTGTGGGAAAGCCCGGTCTTGGTCATTGCCTTCCTAAAGGACTCTGGGCTGTTTGGCCAGACTGCCTAGGGAACAACCACTACTGCTACTACTACCACTTTGGAAACCTCAGAGCTCCAGAGGCTGGTGGGGTGCTTTAGTCAAGATCGTTTATGTATGCCACAGGAAACAGCTGTACGTTCCTGGCAGTATGCAGAATAGAGTGGTTTCTTGGAGCTTAGATGATGTGGATTAAAATAAGCTAGTTTCAGAGTTACATGTTGATACAGATGGACAGGTAAAAAAGAATAAAAGGAACATTGTGGTATTCATGTGGATGTGACTGAAAGTGTTTAGAGAAGATGGTTTAGCCATGTGGAGAGACTGGCTAGAAGAGTTTATGTGAGTGAAGTGGAGGGGTAGACCAAGGATGAGATGGAGGGATGGCATGGAGACAGACTTGAAAGAGGGATGTGTGTGTTGGAGAGATGGCAGCCAAATGGCAGAGGAGAGGGCAACATGGAGGTGATTGGTATGTGGCCACTCCTGACAGGATTAAGGCATCTGTCAATGGATTGATATCTTCAGACTCTCGTTGGACTAATAGAACTTGTTGTAAACACTGACATACAACCTGTTTAAGCCCAGAATTCAATTTTTAATCTAGAAGATCTGGTGTAACTAAAATTTCCTCCATCTCTCAGGAAGGGATCAGCTACAGAATTCGCATCGACTTCCACGTTCAGCGCGAGATAGTGACGGGCTTGAAGTATGTTCAGCGGACATTTAGAAAGGGATTATTAGGTAAGGACATCAGCCATTTGTTTTGGCATTGTGGAAGAGCACTATAATTTTTATTTTTTATTTGTTTATATATTCATTTATTTTTACCATTGCATTTATTAGTTGCGGATATCTACCATTTGGTTTGGTATTGTGGAAGAGTAGCTTTTGTTGGCATGGATAGTAGCCATGATTTAAGACAAAGGGAGGCCACAATCTTACTGTAACACAGGCATTAAATATCTCCTATAATTGTTCAAATGCATGGTAACATCACTCAATTGTGTGTGAGAAACCGTGTGGGGAGTGAGTGCGTTTAGTTATTGGATTTCCTAGATGGTTTCGTTTGTTTATAACTCGTGTGTTGTGCTTTTGTCAGTTACTGATTGGCTTCCTCAACCTGACCCGTCCCACATGACCCAAATCCCATACCTGCCACTGCCTGCCTTTGTGTTGTGTGGACAGTCTCAGTCATTAGAAGCATTTATTCACTTATTTCCTTGGCACCCCTTTTTAACTTGGCAGCGTCCGGATTGACTCAGTCGGATACGTTTATGTGAAGCTACAGAACATGGTGAATGTTTTGGCGTATCCGATAGTGCCAGGATTCTGGGAGCTTGAATGATGAGTGAATGGAAGTGTGGCCTATTGGATTAGGCAAATTTGGGCTGTCTGGACATTGCTACTCCTCCTCCTGCCCTAGGGTGGGAAAGGAGGTTCGGATGATGATCATGATGATTTCCTTGCTCCCCATTTCTTATTAGAACTCAGAGCACATGGTTCCAAACTAACTTCCGTTATGCCCAAGCACCCTGAAAGTGTTATGAACACAAGAAAATTATTTATTCCCAAGGAAAAAGTCAAATTGTAGGACAAAGTGGCGTGTGGTGAGGGAGCTTAAATGCAAATGAGAGTAACCTTCGGACAGATAAAATGAGTCGGGTGTGTCTACGATGTTGGAGAGGAATGTTAATGATGAGGGAGCAGTAAAATTCATGCTTTGGCCTTTAGTGCAACGTTTGTGAAAAAAAGGCTTTGTGACCACTCTTTGTTATGAACTGACGATCCCTGGTTGAGAAAATTGTGCTCTTACAGTATGTGAAGAGTCTGCGTGTTGATGTGTGAAGTTAGGTAAGATAATTATGTGCGTTCAGGTCTTGTGAATTATACCGTACTGTTACATATTATACTGCATGTCTGAATTGTTTATTATTGAGGATTACTGCATTCGTGTTTATCATATAAGTTGTACATAGTCACTCCATGCTGACGATTTCATTGTACAGTATTTATTTTATGTATCGCCGATAGCTAATGATATTTTAATTATTTTTTTTAATTATTTTTGTTTAATGCACCAAGAATAATTTTTGGGGAGGGGGAAAACTTCTCGATTAGGTTAGGATGCACTGATGCGTCCAGTCGACGAGATCCTGTGTAAACTCGCAGTAGCATGCGAACTGTATATATCTAGACTTTTTAGGAAAAATGTGGGGTTTGTGAATAAAAAATAACTAAAGATGTTAATGATGAGGGAGCAGGGAGTCATGTTTTCACGTTTAGTGCAACGTGTGCAAAAAGGAATTTGTGACTGATAATTGTAATGATGTGACGGACTCGGAGGCTAGAAAATTTGGCTCGTATGGTATGTGAAGACACTGTGTGTTGTTGGAAGTAGTTATGTAAGATAATTATGCGAGTTCAGTTCTTTTGAATTATACCATCATACAAATTATATGCTTGGCTGACATGTTTACTATTCAGGATTACTGCATTCGTGTGTATCTGAAGTATGCAGTCACTCCATGATGATGACTTCAGTATACAGTATATATATATATATATATATATATATATTTTTTTTTTTTTTTTTTTTTTTCCCCTTCAGTATTGATGTTTAATGATACTCTCAAAAATAGTCACTGCATTTTTTTTTTTTTTTTTTTTTTTTTTTTGGGTGTACCGAAAGTGATGCCTGGCGAAATATGTGTGATGCGGGGTCTTGATTATTCATGTGTTGATTGGGTTAGAAGTTTTTGCATGGTTGGTACTAGGGGCTTTTAAGAGGCTTTGTGGCAATCCTTGATGGTTAAAATTATGAGTATTAGGGGGGCAAAACTAGCCTGTTAAGTTAGGTTAGGGTGCACTGATGTGTCCTGTCAACGAGATCGTTTAGGATGCACTGATGTGTCCTGTCAGCGAGATCGTTTGTAAACACACTGTCTTCAGTGTCTAAAGGCAGACATATTTGCAATAACCTATCCTTATATATATTTTTAACACAAAATATAGAGCTCATAGAACCCAAACCCCTATTTTACATGTAAATGTATATTGTGCTTTAGCACAAAATTGATTCTACTCAAGGTTCTGCATCACCTGTCTCATGTTGTATGAAGACAGTACTGTATTATTATATACTGTATATATATATATATATATATATATACTGTTGCATTTTGTGTAGACGGTTATGATAGGACTCGAGCAGAAACGTTTTGAAAATTGTCCATCCATCCATCCATCATCCAGTCCTACATTGCCCCATGAGGAGCATAGGAGCCCAGGGCTAGGCAGTTGGTCCCGACATTTAAGATGAGAGTGACCAGCCTCACTCTTCCCTGAGTGGCATTACATGAGCAATCAACCCCAACCACCCCTTGGATATAAACCTTCACCAGCTCAATCTGATTGGAGTGCAATAATTACCCACTAAACCACCAGGTGCCAAAAAAAAAAATTGTCATCTGTATTAAAAAAAAAAAAAAAAACTTGTATCGTAAATTGTTTATACAGTTAGCTACTGGTAGTTTATATACCGGTACTGTGAAGAATACAATTGGTATCCAGGTAGAGAATACAGTATTTTTCACTGGACCAGGAGCCATGTTTGTTGTTCATATTGTACAATCAGCTGCTGTACACTTGCTGTCTGTGTACTGTGTATGCCCTTATGACTGGTTTCATATTCTAATTTTCATCCGAAGTGGCATTGACAGAAAGGTTGATCATACAAGCTTATCCGTACCCAAGAACCTAGCAGTGAAATATCAGGGACAGGCCTTACTGAAGTTGAATAGAATGGCTCTGTAGTAGCGGTAATAAAATATAAATGATATTAGTATTAACATTATTAGTTGTTGCAGCTCCAGACTCATCAGAGTTATTGAAGGGATTAAATGAGAAGTATATGTACATGATAGGTGGTAGGTGGTGGCGCTCACCATTCATTCACTCGATGTAGTGCTGCTCTCAGGTGTCTGCCCTTTTCTCTCCTCCTTCCTTCCTCTTCTGTCGTTCTTTAATTCATTCTTTCCTCGTCCTTCTGCCCAAGGGTGACTTTACACTCTCTTCTGTCTTTCTTTCCTTAATTCTTTCCCCTTCTTTCTGCCTTTGGGTGACTCTACACTGAGTGACAAGCCAAATGGTTTCCTGTACACCAGGAAACCATTTACTCTGCTGGGTGGTAACCATTTAACCATATTATGGCACCTGGTGGTTTAGTGGGTAATTATGGTGCTCCAATCGGATTGAGCCGCAAAGGTTTCTATCCAAGAGGTGGTTGGGATTTATTGCCCACGTAATGCCACACAGCGATGAGTGAGGCTGGTCACTTGTATCTTAAATGTCAGGACCAACATGCCAAGCCCTGGGCTCCTATGCTTCTCATGGGGCAATGTAGGATTGGATGATGGATGGATGGATGGTTTTAAGAACAAGTTAAAGTGTTTGGTTCCCTTGTTACACCTTAATCTGTATTAAACTGTCAATGTAAAACATATTGAACTTGTTGAAGTAAGCTTATAGTTTTTGTTATTTCTATTTCTGAATCTTCATTGTATTGCATGCCTTACTTTTTTTTTTTTTTTTTTTTTTTTTTTTTTTCTCCATATAATCACAGCATAAAAGTTGACTTACAGTTCGTTTACTTACACTTGATTCTATGTTGTGTTGTTGATTTTGAGAGTTGTGTGTACTGTACTACTAGATGCAGTATATTTTATTTTATTTTTTATTATTTATTTTTTTTTAAGCAGTTAATGAGGCATACCCCATTGAAAGGGCTTAACACTCCAAAAGTTATCCTGTAGTGTGGAGAGTGGCAGAGAGGAAGTATGCAGATGCAGTGACTCATGTTCCACAGTCACAAGTTCAGTCCTTTGCTCACTGAATCCTAAGTTGAGAAACATTGTTATCCAGCAAAAAGTAGATTTTGGCAGGAGTGATGTGTAAGGCCTTTTTAATGGATACAACAAGTATTAACCTTGTTAAAGATTAAACTAACACTTTCCCTTTCTTTGGATGCAAAATACATCCAAAGAAATGGAGAGGCAACCAAGCTTGAACAGGACAGACCTTCCCTGTTTTTGTCTGGCTGTCTTTCCCTTTCTTTGGATGCAGTTTCATGTTCCAAGAAAGTGAAAACTAAACATTGTGCATCTTCACTACCCACCAGTGGACAAGATGACGCACATGGTGGGGTCGTATGCGCCCAAGGATGAGATTCAGTCGTACATCACCCCCATGGAGGATGCACCCTCAGGCCTTATAGCCAGGGGACACTACACTGTCAAGTCCCTCTTTACTGACGACGATGGCAATGAGCACCTGAAGTGGGAGTGGTCCTTCAACATCAAGAAAGACTGGAACTGAGCTGACACCTAATGAGCAAAATTGACCCCTTCAGTACATTGATGTACATTTCATCTTACTCTTGTTGCCGCCAGGTGATTTTATTCTGCTTTGGAGAGACTTGTCAAACTGGAGAGGATTAGGTACAGCATGCATTAATCCCCTCATAACCTAATATCTCTCCCCAAGCTGATTCAAGTTGTTTGGAGACAGCATGAATAAAATCAAAACTGCATCACTGCATTGAAAGGGTTGACACATTGGCTGTATGTGATGGTTTATAAATTATGATGTGCAGCTGCAGACAGTAGTATCGCTCCACATCATATTTGAACATTTGTGAAACTTTTACACAGTATTTTGAAAAGGTTGTTTGGTGCTTTAGGTTGCATCACTGGGCTTCGAAAGTCATTGCTCACACTCTTGTTCCTTATTGTAATGAAGTGAATCGATATTTATGTCTGTAACTGTATATACAAAGATTTTGTCACTTAAAAATAGAAGAGTTTTTGTGTATATTGCGAGTACCTTCACCCTTAAACCCTTCTGTCTTGTGATGTGTTTTTCTATTTTGTTTTTGCTGTTTCCAGATGACTTCTGTTAACTTAGGAGAGCTCCCAAGGTGTGAGTGGGTTAACTAAGACTATATCTACCCTTTCCAGTTAAAAAAGAAAAAATAAAAAGTTTCCAAAAATGTGTAAAATTGTCTGGAGATAGCAAGAGTGAATTATAAAGCTTGTTACCAGATAGAAGTGTTTAAAAGTGATGTTAAAATAATTAAATTGATTAGCCAAAGAGTCTGGTGTAGGGGCTGAGCCAGACAGTGACCAGTACCATTGTTTGTATGGATGTGGCAAAGATACCATGTTGAATATCCTATGAAGGTGTTTATGCTCAGGCATTATGACAATAGATTAGTTTGTAAGATAAGAATTTTGTTGCCTGACCCTATTGTTTAAACCATTGAGCTCAGATGATGTCCTCTTTTTTTAGTTTATTTTTGCCACTGAGGCAATTTTGTTCATACTAAGGAAAGGCTTACCACATTGAGAGGGTATTTAGGATAAATCGAGTCCATCTGTTCGGAGTCTACCATAAACTGAAAAAAATTGTCAAGAGATGGCAAAAATAAGACTTTTGAAGGCATCCAAGGGCTCTGGGTCAATGATTTCAGTAGTTACACCAGGCAATGAAGGACATAGTAGCTAATCTTGCTTACCTTTCAGTAGTGGGATCCAAACATCTTGCTTAGTTTGTGTACCCAGTAGACATGATTTTTATTTTAGCATAGTATATACTTTTCCTGGGTCTGTCGGATATTAATCACTCTGATATAGTTCTCCCTGTTAGTGTTCATTGCTTATCCTTTTTGTGAAGCTGCCTCAGTAAGCACAACAAAAACTGGGTTGAATCGCACAATTTACTAGTAACCCATTCTCTGCCATCGATGCACTGGGATATTTTATTTACTTTAAATTCAGAATGTTTTCTTCTTGAGATGGAAATTCAAGCATTCCAGAGATGACTGGTGACAGTTTTCCTTCTTTTGCCAGCTAGAATTTTCCTTGTCTGCCTAAAATGGTCTTGGTAACCAGAGTAAAATAACTTGATGCATCCATGGAAGGTGAATGGGTTAACATTTCCATTTAAGACAACTGATGATGCCACTTGGGAATTTGTATACTAGCCAGCCCCTGCATGGCAATGCTCAACTCTGTGTGCACTGGCCTGCCATGATATCAACCACAAGAGTGCTGGGAGTCTGGGACCGCTGTAGAGTGGCCAGGTTGCGATGTCTGCATTCTTGTTGGTTAAGGAAGCTCCCTAACATCATAGTCTTGGTCCCTCATGGGAACATCTCTTCAAGGGATGGTTATTGTTACTTTGTCCTCACTTCTCCATTTTCCTTAAAATACTCTTTCCTCTCCTCCTGTCTCTCCATTCTGCCTCTCCAGTCTCTTCCACATGAACTTCCTCTTCCGTCATTACTCTCCATCCCTCTGGTGAGGTGCTCTATAGCACCTCTTCCTCAGTGCTTCTTGATATTGCATATTCATTGTTCTCTTGTATATTATTTATGCTGTGTATGTTGGTATTAGATACATGTAAAACAAGGTGTGAGAATGGCAAGGACTGAAATTTAAGTTGCTAAGGAAGATGTAGCCTCCTAAGCCAACGAGAGTATGGACACTCTACTGACTACGTAATCCCTAAATATGGTGGCAGGTTGTTCATTTTTATTCTTGCAATATCCAGACTCACATTAATTTTTAAAGGGTATGGGACTGTCTTCATATTCTCATTCAACACGAAAGGTCTCACAAGTTGAAGAAAATAATCTGGAGGGAGCAAGAATAAATAAAGATGCTGCTGTACTGGAAGGATTCATGTAGTATAAGTAAATAAATCTGGTCACAACTTAATGTGGTTTTCTCAGCTCTGGTCTTGCTTTGGTTTGGGTTCCTCGCAGTTAGTAGAGAGTAGTTAACCCCTTCAGTCTGATGATGTATTTCTAGTTTCTTCTTGCAACCACCACATAATTTTATTCAGTTTAGGAAAGTCCTCTTATACCGAAGGGGTTAATGAAAGTTGTATCAAACCCCTTCTGTCCAAAAGTCTCTCCTAACATAACATAAAAGTGAAACAATGCTACCTCTCAAGAAATAGGGTTTGCCATGGTACAGCTGATGTTTTCTGTGAAATGGAAGCTAAACCAAGTGCCAAAACCAGTTAATTGCTGTCCAACAGTTGCTGAAATAAGTTTCATAGTAATGTGAGAGTCTTGGTTTGGCCTTTGCTCTAATGTAGTTTCCTAACAAACAAAATTGTCTTGCAGTTCTTATTGAAGGGCTTTATTAAGGCTGTATCAAACCTCTTCTGTTGAAAAAGTCTCTCCTGTCCTAAATAATATTACCTAGAGGTAGCAGAAGTAAAATTAAGCTGCTTATACATAATCAAACTGAAGTGGTTAATGTTCTTTATCTATCCATATTTTATCACTTTTGACTCAAGGTTACCAGATTAGGATTGTTGGGATAGTTGTGAACAGATGTTTAGACCTGGACAGAGCTTTTGAAAATTCATTGGTGATGGATTGCTACATACAGGGTGGTCTGTATATTGCCCTCTGTGATCTTGTGTGTTGTAGGAATGGCTGTCTGCTTTTGTGAGGAGTGAGGAGGGAATATAGCTCATCCAGTTGGGCGCTATTTGAAGTGGTAAAAGAGGTCCAGCTGCTGCTAATGAAAACATTTAGGGTGCTTCATCAATTTGCTAATCAACCATGCAGTTAATGAATGTTAAAAAATTATAAAGCATAAAACAGGTTATCGAAAGCTGATAATGATGCAGGGTAGACAGTGGTAACGCCGGCAGAGTTGTTCCCACAACACACAAGGATTGATATGCATAATATACAGACCACCCTGTTTATTTGATATTCAAGCAGAGGTTTTCATTCTTTGTAGGCTGATTTGTAATTAGTGCTTCACAGTTTTCCAGACCTGTAAAGTAGTTCCTCTTTATACTGTAGGAGGTAAGTGAAAGGTTAAGAGCAGATACACCTTCAGTCACAAGGCATGAACATTTGTACATATGCACAAACCAACATGAGAAGAAAGTGGAAACTTCACTTTTTTTATTGTGAAAGCTAACATTACTAGCAGGTACAAGTCTAATATGCCTTAACTTTTTCACTGATAATAGAACCTGCAGTGATCAGATATTCAAAGTGTCAGGTCTCTTTATCTCCATTTAGCTGATGGAACACACAAGTTGTGAATGTGCCTTAATTTGCTTTATGTGCTGATGCACCATGTGAATTTTGCTTTGCTATATACTGCTGAATAACTTAGCAGTGCCGATTCTTGCATATCAAACAACTCTCAGTTAATATAATAATTTTCCTAATATTAAAATATTTAGTTCCACCTGGAGTGACACCTTTCTGTTTAAACCATCCAAACATCATTGGTTATTTTCATATTGCTTGGTGCATAAAGGAAGTTCAGAAACAATTTATATAGAGATCAGACCCACAACTTTATTTTCAAACAAAGATGCCATTTTGAAGGCCCTGCTCTGCCAAGGTTATGAAAGGACCATGTTGTATATGTGCATTCCTGGGTTGAGGTTCTTAGATGTATTTATGATAGATTCCCTGCTAGAAATTAGATTTGATTTTGCAGGAAGAACTGTACGTGGGAAGACCCTATACTCTCTATTCTTTGCCCTCTTGGAAAAATGTATCATACAGTTACGAGGGGGAATCATTCATAAGTGTGTTTCTGAATCCCGGCCCTGAATTGCTTAGGTGGGTCGGTTGGGCTTTGTGTCTGGTGCTGTTGTAATTTTTCTGTAATTCAAAGTTAACCACCTTAGCAGAATGGGAAGAAAAAAAAAAAAAATGGTATCCACTTTGGGGAGGGGTATTTTATTGACAAGATTCAATAGTTGTACCTAAGGATGGTCCAAGTTGGGCAACTAGTGTTGTATCACCACAATAATGCTTTTCCATATATTGGCAATTTTCTTCCATTTAACCATCATGGTTTCTGCTTTAAACTCCACAGGGATATCATTTCTTTTTTTAAATCCCTGCATTATATACTCATCCTCTTGAAGACAATTTCTCTGCTGCAGTGGAACCAGATATACTGTAGGTCTTCAGCATCATTCTTGATAAAAATTTTGTGTAATGCCATTGTTAGCAGTGCCATTGGTAGTGTGTAAGAATATTACCATTTGATGTAAGAGAGCAGGCGATTATGGTGAGTGCTGACTCCAGTCTTTAAAGGTTGTCCTAATTAACCCCTGAAGCTGGGTGATGTCCTTTACAGTTTATTTTGTTGTTGTGGCCTGAGTCTCATTTGAATGTGAACCTTTTGGAGTACAGGGTGAAGTTGCCCTTGTCCTGTCCTGCAGTCCACCATTTTCTTTTGGAGGGATAGGGAGTTGAGTGGCATTTGTAACAGTGCTACCAGACAGTTCTATTATGCATAAGAAAGGTTCCTCATAGTGAGCAGGAGATGGCAAGAATAAAATGCAGATGACATCCCCCGACTCAGTGGGTAAATGTTGTGTGTGTGTGTAAATTGTTTGATATAATGTTGATCTTGCAAAAAATGTAGTTAGTTTTTGGTTTCTGTACATTTTTGTAAATTTTTTGTAAGGAGCCTGGAGTATTACTAATTTTCAGCTAAAGTACCATTTTCATGTTATCTGTAAAATTCAGACTGCAGTACATTAGTTTATCCTAAATTCCTATTAATCTCTACCTTACTCTGTGATAGTTTTGGTGTGATTTGGTACATGATTATGCACTGTTTATATGGCTTTTTTGTAAAAAGTTTTTCTCTGTGCCTTTGATTTGGTTGCTATATGGTGAGCAGGGTTGCTAATAAGTTTGAATACAGATTTGGGTTAGTGCATTGTACTTGTCCTATTATACAGTAGTCAGTCTGTTTTTACCTGATGGAACTGGGTCACTCCCACAACTTGAATACTAAGTCATGTTTACATGAATTTCAGTGAGTCTGAGGTATGAGGTAGGAATGAGTCTCCTTGGTTACTAGACAGATCAACCCTTCAGTCTGACTACACTTGACCATCAGTTGGGCAGAATGGAGTAAGGGATCTTTATCAGCTAAGAAAAAAATGTGCTGTAATATCCATCAGAAAGCCTGGTAGTCACAAATGGTGTTATAATGGGCAGTTACTTTTTTACCATTATAGTTAGCTCCTCTTCCCCCCATCCCCCCCTTCCTAAGTTAACTGCCATTAGCCTCGTGAGCCCAAGTATATAATATGTGTTATTCTTGTTGCTACAAGTTCCTTTTATTCAACTTTAGGAATGGCATCTCATATTGGAGGGGTTTTTTAAGATTACATCTGACACCTCCAGTTTGAAAGGTCAGTCCTGAGCTTGATAATATCATCAGGACACGGCAAGAATAATATAGAATGACATGCTTGGCTTAGTAAATCCCTTGGGCCTGAGTACATTATTTATTTCACTCTTGCTCCTACCAGATGACTTTATTCAGTTTAGGAGCACCCAAGGAATGAAAGAGTTATTGAAAGTTATAAGTAGAGTAATGCTAGATGTGCTAGACTTGATAAACCAATAAACTGGAAGTTATTCAACAAATTTTCTCATCCATAGCACCTTTAGAATTCCTCCACTAAACAGTGTCATAAAAATAATATGAGGCACTCTGGAGTAATTCCAAAGGTGTCAATTCCTGTATCCAAAATTCATACCGGTATTCTGTCCTCTGTTTTCTCAGTTTATATTTTGACATTCGGAGGTACACAACGGTGCATCTCATATCTAACCCTTCCATTTAAAAAAGGAGCTCATGATGATGATGATGGTGATCTCTAAACTGAATAAAATCATGTGGGGGCAGCAAAAATACAACAAAAATAAAGTCGCAAGGGTAAATTTAGAAAAGGATAGTGTCTGCATGTAACTGTTGGTAATAAATGTATCCTAAGCTATAAACAGTACATACAGTACAGGTATAATATACATATATATATTTTTAAATGTGGACCATTAACTGATGTTTAATCATTTTTTTTCCCATGTTACCTACCCAACAGCAACGATAATCCACAATAGTTGATCAGTGATGTAGTTTTCAGATACTTTAAAGAGAATTTTGACCCCTTGAATATAGTGACCATGTTTTAACCTACCAAGCAGTAACCTTAATCCAAAATAGTTGATCACTGATGTAGTTTTCAGAGTTTAGCCCTTTAATGTTCAATATTTTTGTGCCACTACCAGACCATTTTATTCAGCTGAAGGAAAGCCTCATATTAGTGGATTTTCTTTGCTATTAAAGGTCTGTCTCAAGTTAACAAAAATTGCCTGAAGGTAGCAAAACACAAATTTAGAAATACATTATCAAACTGAAAGTGTCTCCTGAGTCTGATGATGTGTAGTTATATTTTTTTGGCTATAACTGGATAATATTATCTAAAGCAGAGTCCATGTGTATTGAAGTGGTTAGTGGAAACTATATCAGATCCCACCAGTTCAAGACATCAGTCCTCAGAAGTATAATTTTGTCTGGAAGTAGCAAGAATATAGTACATCATTGGATGGAAGGGGTTAATATATGGAGAAAAATTCCTGCTCATACTTAATAATGTCTTATGCTGTGAAGGCAGTTTTCCATTTGATAATAGCAGTGTTAAATTATTATGGCTGTATTCAGATATGTTGTTTACTACAGTTGATCTCTCAAAAATTACTTAGTAATTTAGTTTTTAGGTATGGCATGTAATTTGTAAGAAACAAAGAACTAATTAAACTTTGACATTTCATGTGTACTGTTTTATGCTGCCGTTAAAATAAAGTTGTCAAATGCAGTGCAACATGTTCAGCTTTATTGCAGTCTCATTAATTTACAGATTGGTAAATACAATGGGATAATAAGGTATATCACAGACTAATAATGGAACAGTTTTTTAATTACTGGTGTTGGGAATATGGCTTTTAAAATTGGTCAAGACCTGAGTTGGCAGTCAGTGTTGTGTATAAACAGACGAAAGAAACCTCAGTGTCAAATTTCCTCTATTCAAGTTTTGGAGGCAATAAAAGTTTTAAATTTTTGATATTCGACTATTTTTTAAAACTACTGTGAACACCCTTTTAAGATTGTCATAGTAATTTCTATAGGTCATAGAAGTTGTATAACGACTAGATACCAAATACCTAACAGTTTACTGTACAGTACACATGATTAAAAAATTACTTGTGCACAATGCAAAACATCTTACACCACAAAATCACCAATGTGATTGTCCTTGACTGGTAAACCTCTTTTCATGAGGATGCTTGCTTGTAACATTTCCCAGTCAATATTACTGTACTATGCGATTCAGATGATGAGATTAATATTCATGGGACATCTTGAGTTATTCTGTACATTACTGATAATTCGGTTATCACTGGACCTCTTGAACAAGACTTTTTTGAATGTGTGTACAACACACTCAAAAGCAGTAATTGGTATCCCTGCATGCAGACCAAACCACAGGCCAGTTAACAATCCATTCAATGTAAGGTGAAACAAATTCCAAGAAGATGGGAATGATGGTGATTTCACAATAAGATGATGGGGGAAGTCAGTGGATGGTGACAGATGTCTGTCGCATGGCCTTTATCTGCTAGGGATACTGATTATTGCTTCTGATTATATGTATAATGGTCAGATATTACTCTTGTTCAACTTGTGTGTCACTATGCTGTGCAGTGGTGGAGGAGGGTGGGGACTGAACTATGTGTGCTCCTAGCAAATGTGCAGCATCAGTGGGGCTCTCCTGCAGAGCCGAATAGACTAGGGCTGCACGGGCAGCTGGCGGCCCGGGGGTTCTCACAGCTTGAGCAAGAATGGCTGCCAAAAGTAGCTGCATCTGTGCTGGCCGGGCAAGAAAGACCCGACCAGCTGCTGTCACCAGATCTGCATGGGTGTTGCTTGCTGAGGTACACAATCCAGACATACTTTGAAGGACATCAGGTGCAGCAGGGAGTTGGTCTGCAAGGGAGCCTAGCACCTGCAGTACTAATGTTGGGGCTGCTTCCTGCACGGCATCCCTCCACACAGCCCTTGTTACTACTTCCTGTAACTCCCGAGGCAGCTGCAGTGGTGTGGCTGATGACTCTGTTTCCCTTGCTACTTCAATAGTTTGTGCCTGGTTTGTATCATCTGTTGACAACGGGTGACTTGGGAATGAACCTGATTGGGGAGATAATTGCTCATTCTCTGCAGAGGCTGCCAACACAATACTAAGGAGGCATTCTAAGGCAGCAATGACAACTTTGTCTGCTGGAACATCCAAAAGTCCCACCAACGTAGATAAGCAGAGGTTGCGTGCTGGAATACTCACCCTGGCCAAAGCTCCCAAACATGCTATAGCACCACGGAAGCTTTGATAGTCACTACAAAATGGCCGTACCTCCGCCACAAGACTGCACACATTGTCCTCTGTGCTCACAAGTGGAAGCACCTTCAACTTCTGAGATTTAAGGTACCCTGGGTCTTTAGAGCGCACCAAGAAGTATTTATAATGGGGACCAAATACCTGATGCACCTCCCCAAGTTCTGTCAGGAAATCTAGCATTAGGTAGCAAGTTTCTGGTATATTCTGACTTAAAATCTTGCACAGTGATGGTTGAATCATTTCCAGGAGGTCCTTCTTCAAGTGGGGATGGTGAACTGTCCAACACGAGAATAACCTAACTGTAGCCACCAACACAGCAGGAGCCTTGGACAGCAGCAGCTCATCCAGGGTGTTCAACAGCAGAAACAGTTCATCATCATTCTTAGGTGAATATCTGAGGAAAGAGTTGGTGTCTTAAGATCAACCCTATGTAAGTCAAGTACAGTTGTTTTAGGACTTTATTATTAAAATAGTGTGAACAAGTGTGTACAAGCCCTGAGTTTATTACTATTATTTCTACAGCATATGATAATGATGGAACATGTTGGACTGTTCTTTGCTAATTACACTCAAGTATATAGGTTGAATACATCTAACAGGTACAGGTGGTCCATAAATGACCATCAAATACTAGTGGTTTGTCTACATCAGTGTCAGCATGTAACCTTAAACATCTGCCATAATGTATACATTGTATCATCTTCAGCCTGACCCTTATTTTCACAAAAAAAGAGAATGAAATAAACTAGAGGGTACAGTATGTGAGTGAGGTGGAGGGAGAGAGGATGATCAAGGATGGGGAGGAGGGAAGGGATGGAGAAGCATATAAACAATGGTAGTTTGAGATGGGGAAAGAGCAGTCTGATGGCAGAGGAGAGAGTGACATGGAGATGATCTATTTGTGGTCACCCCTTCCAGGATTAAGGCATCTGGTTATAGAGATAAATAATAATGTCTGTCACCTTTTAAGTAGTGCTAGTATATAGATGGCACTGTGCTCTGAGAACTGCATAAGCCTTCCCAAAAGGTGGTGGGCAATATTTCTGTTGACTACGACCCCTCCTTCTCCCTCGTTTTCCAGGATGCAGTCGAGGGCAAGGACACTGTTGGTGACCACTATGGGGTCTGGGTCGCGCAGGGCCTCATACAATGCATCCACCATGCCACCCATCATCACCTGTGCTGGGGCATGCCGATACAACTGCCCACATCCCACCACACCAGCTCGTCGCACCTGCCACCACAACATAATTAACACTCACTCTCAGCTAAATAAAATCAGCTGGCATAAGCTAGAATAGAATACAGTAAGTCCTCGTTCTATGTCTGGGATGTGCTCCAAAACATCATAACTTTACACATCTGGCAGAACTGATAATGCAACTTTATCAATGAAATTTTGTGGCAATATTTCTATAATTTATTGAGTAATTAACAACAAAAAAGAACATAAAAAATGATATATATTGACCACCTGCTGAAAACATTCACTTCAAACACAGTTCCATCACAATATATATGAGGAAAGACCTGTAAAAGATGTGTCCATGCACTTGAGTTAACAAAGAGCTGGTAATTAATTACAACCACAGCAGGTATATTGTGGTGTGTGTTTAGTGGTAATACATGAGTCTCTCTTGGCACAGTGTTAAGTTTATCATCATCACCATCATCAGGCAACAGAGATAGATAGACGGAAATACTGTATAGACAAGCATATAAATATATGCAAATAAGTAAAGCATTCCCTCACCATGGCTGACTGATCTGCAAGTGCAGCTGATACAGCTCGCAATGCACTCTCCTCAATGCCAGGCAGGGCAGACAGTGCATACACACTAACACTGCGCACGCTGGGGTTGGCATCATTTGCATCCCTCAGTAGTAAGTTGGCTGTCAGTAGAGCCACATCTGTGTTGCTGCTGCATCTACACAAAGTTAGTACAAAAGAATACAGTAAGGGAAGCCACTGCATTGCATCTGTACAATTTTAATACTGCCTGGAGAGTACGGTACCTACTGTAAGTCCTCACTGTAGGAGAGAGATGGTTTTAAAAACTACAACATTTCATTTTGGCTTACACCAAATGAATTCAGAGTACAGTATTCAGCTTAGATAAAATATCCCTGAGTTGTAGGAGTCAGTCCATTTATCTTTTAAACTTTATTGCCTCACTGAGAAAAATGGGACCTGGGTCTTGAATATTCAGGCTAGACATTTTTGGGGAGTGACCAGGCACTTGTCCTTGATTGCCATTATGTGAGCAATAAACCTCACCCATTCCTCTGTTTTAAACCCTTGTGGACCACATCTGGTTGGAGTGCCTTTACACACTAACAACCAAGGGTCAATTTCTTGGCTATATGGTTACTACTCGACCTTGTACAGTAAACAGTTTCCTGTATTACATGAAATCAATTGGCTTGTCACTTGGTGTATAGTAACCTGAAAGTAGACATACTAATCTGTGTGATTGGATGGTGGTTAGTCCCACTTACCACTGTTAGAAGTTAACCAAAATACCATTTAACTGCAGCCTTGATGTGAACTCACCTTTCAGCAATATGTCGGCATGTGAGTTTCTTTGCTAGTGTGTCGTGTGAGGCCAGCAGCTCCACTACATCACTCGTCGGTAAGTCTGTACCACTCACTAGCTGATCATATGCAAGGAAAACTACTGTATCAGTCATCTGAACAACAACTAAATAGTTTTTTTCATTCATTCATTGCCAGACGCCATGTATCCCAATCGGGGTGGCCAAGGGCTTAGCGTTAATTGTTTTACAGGGAGAGGCACTAATCCTCCACCAACCCCACTTGACACGTAGGGATGCCAACAGCATCTGGTGTTCCCAGGCGGTCACCCATCCAAGTACTAACCAGACCCAACGTTGCTTTATTCTATTAAAAAATAAAAAATTATCAGTGATGAAGTCCCAAGCTTTTTAAATGTGTACAGTATGTAATAACAGCAGTCACTATGTATAAAAGATTATGTAACTGGCCAGTATCATAATGCATCCTTGTAAATAATAGGATGCCAACATGGGGTAGTAACGTATAATATGGCATTACAGTATGCCTTATCTGTAATAATGTAGTGTCTGAGTACAGTACATGTGGTATGTATAGTATACTGTAGTATGTTACATGTATGTACAGTATGGTATGCATTTACCACAGAAGCCAACATGTTCACATGTGACATGGCCAGTAACTCCACTGTAGTACCGGTATGTTAAAGCCATACTTTACTGATCTGAAAAAGCAATGGAGAGAAATGCCTTCACGTATTGGCACCAATATAACTTAATGGCTAAACTGCCTGATCATACAAATATCCCTCATCTCCTTTCCTAACCTCTGAAAGATGGGTGGTGGACTGCAGAAGAGTGACTTCAGCCAGTAGTTCACTGGGTCCACACCCACATAAACCTGGAGCTACAACAAAAATGTGTCCTGAAAGGCAACTGATCCTTAAGGCAAAGGAACCACCCAGTTATACAGTAAATATAGACAATGCTATTGCACTTATGAGTGCTGGTAGATACACTATACAATTAGGACTAAATTTCTTGCACATACTCCATAAACTTACCTTGGAAAGCAGGAGTTTCTTTTCAGGAGTGTTTGGTGCCATTATACTTAACATTCACTTCATAGCGCTGCTGTGTATATATCTGATCTTCCTATTTCAGGTCCATTACTGAAGACATTGACAGTAACGTGATTATTTTGTTTTGGGCACTGCTGTATCAAAAAAGGCAAATAACCTGAATCACATTACATTAAACTGAAAAAAAATTATTTATGGTATGAGAGATTTATGGCACATTACCACACTCATAAAGTTAGCTTCTCTGCAATCATCTCATATACAACTACTGTATTAAAGTGATGGATGCGTGAGCTTCTAGGCCCTTTAGTTAATCCCCTTGGTGTGGTGTGATGTGAGGTGTTTCAGGGTGGTATGGTGTGGCACAGCTTCCTTAAACAATGAGGGTGAAGCACCTTGCATCTGTATATGAATACTTAGCAAGAGACAGACAGATAGCTGTACTCCATCAACCAAAACATAGGTAATCCAGTGGAAGTCAATCTTGCCTATGCTACTACTGTATGCTAAAGTTGAATCTATTGAATGCGATATTAGTAGATCTGTCATTTAGAAAACCTTACACATATCCATTAACAATACTTCATCTGTTACTCTTATCAACAGACTCTGCCTTGATACAAGTGTTCGTCATACTGGCCTAGTTTAATAAGGGCTCCCAATGAATGGCAGAATGGAATTACTCTGCTGACTCACTCCCACAGTAAGCAACTTAAAGTACTCCAGGCAAATCCAGTAATAGGTTTGTTTCCCTGACCAAGATAACACTCCTATAGTCATGTAACACTAAGCTTTTTCAAATGGAATGCCTCTGAGTTCGTCAAGTGCTGACAGCCTATATGGGAACACAATCAGGCCAACACAAAATATTTATTTTTTTCTATTCGCCACTTACAAAATCTTACTTCAAGGCGCTCGGTACAAGTACTTTCGGTCAGCTAATAATAGACTTTGTTCGTCGATCACATCATATATGCTATATGGTGTGTCTAGTTTGTGAGATAAAAAACTCTGCTTAAAAAATAAAACTCTTCTAATTAACGATTTAAGCCAATCAGCAGTGAATGTGCTGTGGGGCAGCCACACCATTGGGCCATAGGCAAGGGCGACGATGACGGGTGAGGGTGAGCGTCTGCACAGCTGTTCAGGTAAACAATTTGCCTGGACATTTCGCCGTCAAAACATGGACGATTCCCTGTCAGGAGAATTCGCATCCTGGACGATTCTCCATCATTCTATAAGTATACTTATTATTAATTAATTAATATTATCATCATCACCATCATCCGGACCTCTTTTCCTACCCAAAGGCAGGGTGAGGATCAGTAGCAACGCCAAAGCCTTCTATTGGGAGACCTTGACTGAAAGCTTCTAAAATTATACTGTACTGCAGATGTTTTGGAAATACACATCAAGGGATAAAAGAAAGATTAGCCATCTGGTGGTAGTTATGCTCCAAATACCGTAGTTGTAGTAGTGGATTGATACCTTCAGGAAAGAAATCTGTAGTATTATTGGAAACTCTGATAAAGCAAGTACAGTACAGTCACAGAACTCAGGTATTGTAACAACTAAGTTTCATACTTTCATTCACTTTAACTATCGGTAGGCATAAGTATCCATCTCTCCATCTTGAATGTAGAACAATAATAGGAGATGAATTTTAATATGGTGCTAGTCACAAAGAAGTTCATTGGAAAGGATGTAGAACTGAAGTATTGTCTTATTGTGCCATTAAATTATTAGAAATAAACTGCAGAAGGTCAGAAATCTCCACATATTTAAAATGAATGAACTGAAGGCCATGAAGACACCCCTTTTCCAGCTATTGGTACATGGAGATGGTTTTGGCATTTGAAGAGGTTGGATGATGGCAGCCGGATGCAGAGGATGAAAGGTGGGAACATTGAGGGTAGAACTGCAAGAAGCAGACCGAAAAAGACCTGGGATGAGGTCACAGAGTGTGACCTCAAGGATATGAGAGTGAATAGAGAAGTTGTCAGAGATTAAGCAGGATGGGGATCAGCCATTAGGTGACCAAAGCCAATGCATGCAGGCACATTGGAGCCTTTATATATGAAAAAAAAAAAAAATAAATAAACAACTGCCCCTTTTGTTTTTCCAGTGTGGATTTGAGGGCAATGGCCCACCGAGCACGATGGATACAGGAGGCGATGGTACGGTACCCAGTGACCCGAGGAATGCTTACATACTCCCTCCTCTTCCCGGCAAGCAACAGCACCCAGCAGCTCTTAGATCCCAATAGGGATAGGTCGGTAAATACAGGGTGACCGGTACATAACTAAAGAGCACTCAGAGAGCGCATACCTCCGCCAATGCCATTGTCATTAAAAAGAATCTGGATCTCGATCCCTGGAGATAGGATCCAGATCCAGCCCAACATTTAATCACTTCTTCCTTGACCCATGGTCCACCCTTCCACAAAATTTCATCAAAATTCATTGAGAAATCATGGAGATATCGTCTGGACAAAACAGACAAATATAGGTGAATACATAACCACCTCCAGCTGTGCTGGCAGAGGTAGTTATCCCCTTCCACTCTGCTGGGTGCCTTCTTATGTGTTGTGGGGATGGCTAAGTCCATGTTATCACTGTCCAACTTATTTTTGTTTTTGAAGGCTCTAACATGCTTGCATGTATCAGCCTTGGTCACCCAATGGCAGCTCTCCATGCTGCTCAGTCTCTGGCAGCTTCCCTATTTAGTCCCTTAACCCTGAGGTCACACTCAGTGACCTCGTCCCAGGTCTATTTGTGGTCTGCCTCTCACTACCCTACCCCCAACATTAATACTTCTCATTTTCTGCACCCATTTATCATTCCCCATCCTCTCCACATGTCCAGATAATCTCAGTCCATGTCTCCTCATCACAACACCAATACACTCCAGTCCTATCATACCTCTAAACTCTTCCATTGTAAACCTAGCCCCCCTAGGCCTTATACTCAAGAACGCACTGCACATCCACCTAATCATTGCCATTTCAGTACATTTGAGTGCACGAATATCCTCTTCCTTTACTGCTCAGGTATCACTACCACACAGCAATACACTTCAAAAACATGTCGCATACAAAGATTCCTTAGCTCGATGGGAGAGCCCTCTCAGTGTCAGGAGAGGCAGCAGCTCCCTGAACTTCTCCCAACCACTCCTCACTCTAACCACATAGTAATTTATTCATTTCATACTACTGTCCCCTCATCAACAGATTGAGCCATTCTTGCAACACATAAGATAACATCGAGCTAGTTTCTAGCAGAGCGCTATTTACAAACCACCTAGTATTTAGTGGAAGCCATTACTTGATGTTAGCAATGAGATCTGTGCTGTAACATCATTTTATTATGTAAATTATCTTTCCTTAGTAACATATCCAGTGCAGATCAGTAACTGTGAGAAAAAGATAGTAACTTAATTTCACACAGCATCATTACAAAGGGCCAGCTTGGCAGCCTTCTTGTGAGATTTTTTTTTTTTTTCTTTAACAAAGACAGTTGTTCTAAGGGAATTGAAGCATCCTTTTGATGGAAGTTCTATAGAAGAAAATTATTAAGAAATGTTGAGCCATAAATATAGAACTTCAAAATACTGTACTTGAAATTATATTATTGCTTTAATGGTGAATGAATGGGAATGTTGCTCATTCAGATGGGCACACTTAGGTTACTACTGTATGTCATTCTGTAATTTTTTTTTCCTGCTTGCTGAGCCCTACCTTACTCCACCTTGAGGTGGGAAAGGAGGTATGGATAGTGATGATGATGATAATGATGTTGATGGTAATGATAACTGTTATGCATTAGGTTCAACTTGTTGGAGGTGCTGCGCTTTGGCCTCTTTGGGACCTTTGTTCTGGCACCAAGTTTGTACTGCTGGGTGCGCCTTGCTAATGTCCTTGTGAAGATGGACTCACTTAAAGGAGCGGTAGTGAAGGTTGGTTTGTGTTTATACATGGAGTCACTTAAAGGAGCAGTAATGAAGGTTAGTTTGTATTTATACAGTCCTTCGTCGCCTAACGTCCTACAGCACAATGTATAATAGAAAAAAAAAAGAAGAAGAAGAAGAAAAACGAGATGTACTGAGCCTATGCGGGAGCAAAGCAGTGTTGCTGCGTGATGGCCAACCATCATTCCAAAACAAAATGATTACGCCGCTGGTTATATGATGTGCAGTACGTGTATAACCTATACAGATACATTGTAATACTGTTCATATGTCTTAATATTTTTCCTTTTATCCCTACTTACATAAAAGCAGTAAAAAATATACCAAAAAGCAGTAAAATGTTTGCTAACAAGCGGTAAAGAGTTAACCATATAAAAGCGTCATCAACACCAACTGCAGGGAGCCATGTCCGGTTGCATAGTTAATAGGCTATGAATTACTGTCTTTATTTGGGTCTGTTATACTGTACTGTACTTTAAAAGTAATAAACAGTGCAGTATATACCATATACATGTATATATAATATAATATACAGTATACAGCACATAAGTTACAGTGGTTGCTTAATGTCCAGATCACATAACATCCTATGTTTGAGAACATACTGTGGACACTAAGCGGCACATGACTGTACAGTAAGGTCTCACTGTAAGTCACTGTTTATGTTGTTTGTTGCCATAAAGTTCGGTAGATAATAAATCACAGAATGTTGCCTGTTAATTACCCAAATTCTCTTCAGCTGAGGATGTATTTTTGCAGCTCTTCTTTCCAGTAAGTGAAGATTTAGGAAGGGAAGAGGTTCTGTAGATCAGATATTCATTCATAGATCTTTGATGGAAAAGTTGCTAGGGAAGGGAAAGAAGTTGTATGTGGCCTTCATGGATTTGGAGAAAGCCTGTGACAGGGTGGATAGACAAGGATTGTGGAAAGTATTAAGAGTACCGATACATGGAGTAGATGGGAAGTGTTTGAAGGCCGTGAAGACTGTGTATGAGGATGCTAAGGCTGCAGTGTGTGTGGATAATGAACTGAGTGAATTTTTCTGTTTGAAGGTTGGATTGAAACAGGGATGTGTCATGTCACTGTGGTTGTTCAATCTGTATATGGATGGGGTTATAAAAGAGATACAAGGTAGGGCAGTGGATGTTGGAGCAGCCCTAGTGAGACGGCGCAGTGTTTGGAAACTCGCTGTACTTTTGTTTGCAGATGATACTGTGTTGTTAAGTGAAGATGAAGGGGAGTTGCAAGGCTTGGTGGATGAGTTTGGGAGATTGTTTAAGAAACAGAATCTAAAGATGAATGTAGGGAAGAGTAAAGTTATGGTCTTTGAGAAGGTGAAGTCAGTGAATGTACAGTGAGGTTGGATGAGGAGGAAATGGAAAATGTGAGTGAATTTAAGTACTTGGTTAGTGTGATGAGTAAGGATGGAAGTTTAGAGGATGAAGTGCTTGAAAGGGTACAACATGGAAGAAAAGTTGCTGGTTCCTTGAAAGCAGTGATAAGAAACAGGGAAGTGAGCATGGAGGTGAAAAAGTTACTACATGACAGTATTGTGATACCAACTCTAACATATGGCAGTGAAGCTTGGACCTTGTTGGAGGGACAGAAGTCAGGAGTGAGAGCAGTGGAAATGAGTTACTTGAGAGGAGCATGTGGAGTTGCATGGAGAGACTGAATAAGGATGTGAAAGAGCATTGTGGCATGGATGTGGATGTGATAGGAAGTGCTAGGAGAAACACACTGAAGTTGTTTGGTCATGTGGAGAGACTGAAGAGTGAGAGACTGACGATGAGAGTGTATGTGAATGTGAGTAAGGTGGAGGGGGGGAGAGGAAGGGGGAGGCCAAGGATGAGATGGAGGGATGGAGTGGAGAGGTATATGAGAGAGGGGGGTGTGAGCTGGGAGCAGGGCAATGAAATGGCAGGGGACAGGGTGATGTGGAGGCGATTTGTTTGTGGCCACCCCTTATGGGATTAAGGCGTCTCGCAATAGATAGATAGATTGAAGTGAATTACTGTATTTGACATAGCATGCCATAATTTTCTCTTGTATGGTATTGATGTTCATTTCAATACAGTTTGTCTATATAACATACACATGAATGATAGTGGGCCATGTCCAGAAATAAAGCCAGTAAGAAAGAGGTGATAGGGAGATTCCTTAGTTGACTTAGCTGACAAGAAGACAGGGGAAAGTTCCATTGCTGTACCCTAATAATTTTACTTTAATTAGGCCTAAAATTGCCATCTCTCCTTGTTGAATACTGGGTTGAAGCAATCAGTGAACACTAAGATATGGTGCTAGTCTTGAAGAATTGCTGTGGAAAGATTGTAGAGCCATAGGATTAACTTTTGCTGCCTCCGAGCAGTGTTAAATAAACTGCAGAAGGATGAAATTCTGAGTCAAGTTAGAGTAAATGCAGTACATTATACCTATGAAGCTGCTGATCTGCCAATTTCCCTCAGATTTACAGTAGTAGTTATACAGAAATAATGAGAAAGGCCTGTGCACTTCAGTCAGTGCCTCCCTATCCCACCAGGCATGCATTGAGCAGTTCACCTGGGCACCAGTGGCGTACATGCAGTTTTATGTATGCATCAACCTCATGGAAGGCAAGACTTGGGAGCAGTGCAAATTGCAGTGCCGTACGAAGATACCAGAGACTTGGAAGGTGAGATAGAAAAATAGTAACAGCCAATTCCATATTACCACTTATTAGATGTAGGGGCCTGAGGCTAGACTATCCTATGACCATACTGTACTATACATTTAAGGCATTTAGTCAGCTTCCTTTGATGCCATTATGTGACTGAAAACTCTACATTGTTGATAAGTTAATTATAAGATTGACTATAGTATGTGGTGATAGTAGCTGTAGTAGTAGTAGTCTCATATTCACCTGAAATGTAAACCTGATGGACTGTAGGATGAAGTTGCCTTTCCCTGGCAGTCCATCCACCTTTCAGAGGTAGGTAGTGCGCTGAGGGGTGTTTGAATAAACAGGCTCAGGATCTGTTCAGTTATGTTGGTGCCACTATGTGAAAGCATCCCTTTCTAGCACCAAGACTGGCTGTGACTGATGTAAACAATTTCCCTCCTCTCCAACAGGTTGGTGTGTGTGTGTGGCCATTGGTGCAGACAGTGAACTTCTGGATTGTGCCTATGAGACACAGGGTTTCCTTTGTGGCATTCTTCTCCTACCTGTGGAACACCTTTCTCTCCTACATGCATCACAAGAACCCTACAGTTGAGGCTGCTCACCAATAACTTTTTCCATCCAGTGACATTACAAAAACCCTATAGTTGATACCACTTGCTGATAACCTCATCATTTGATGACATATATATACTGTAGCCAGTCTTTGATATGTGTCAGAGATAGATTCTAAAATATTGCAACTTTTTGTATAGTTGCCACTTGATATTAAAGCTGTGATTTTTGGAATATTTCCCAGATGTTTAATGTGGACTGACTGTTATCTACATTGGAGTAATGCCATGACTCACCAGAAAATCTTGTAAATACTTATTATGAGCTGCAGTCTGCTCAGTCCTCTGTGAATAGGAAATGCCACATTAAGCCCAAAACAAGGCACAGATACCCCATACCGCCAGAATTTTTAGTTTTTTATCTTATTTTTGCGGGCAATACATAACGCTCCCATTCAAGTGTTTTTTCATAATAATACAGTATTATGTACAAATTTTTTTCATTTATTTAAGGTGAATCCCATGCCTAATAATGAAGTCATAAAATACTTTGCGTTGTGTGAATATTTTGTTGTGTTGGCTATATACGTCAAGGGATGAAGATTTATCAGTTTTACACATATGTACGAATATGTCTTGATTTATACTGTTATTCAAATACTCCCAGTGGTTACCAGCAAACGTAATAAAAGAAAAAAAGTTGTTTTACCAAATACTCGCTGCCTGCGGTACAACATGCTCTACAGATCAAAACACAGCCACATATTTTCTCATGTTTCTCACACCTTTCTTCTTACTGGTTCATTCTTTGCAGATGGGAACTTGGCCCAGCCTCTGACATCTCTCACACCCTCCTTTCTTGTTACCGTACCTTCTTTCTTGAGTCCGATCTGCAGTTAGCCATGGCACATATAAAGTGTGTCAGATTGAATGTTGACAAAAGTCTGTTGACAAATGCTCGCATGCCAGGCACCTTGGAGTTTTGGAGCCAATACCGAATACAGTATATTTGTACAGCAGATAAATCTGCTAATTTGACTTGACAACAATATCCATGACTTTACGATGGTGTGAGTTCATATAAAAACGAACGCTAATATAGCTCCTTAGTCGTACTGATCATTATTTTTTTTTTTTTATTTATTTATTTTTTTTTTTGTGTCCGACTCTGGGCATAGACTTCACAGTGATTTACCCCCATACATGACAGATTCTAGCAATGGTTATAATGGTTGGTATTTGTGAAATATGAGCTTTATTATGCATATCATCTAAATAATAATACTTTAGACATATATTAACTACTATGGTATTTGCTTCCCAGATAGTAAAAAGTTTCTGCATACAGCAAGTTCTCACATAATGCCCCCGGAAGGTCCTGCTTTGTGAGATTTTTGCGTTATAGAGCCATATTTTTACATGTTAAAGGGTTTCATGGTACCCAAGCCAGCCCCAAGTTCACCTTTTGAGGCAGTTTTCAGGGATTTTTTCCAGGACATTTACCTTCCTAATAATGACTTCATTACATTCAAACACTGGAGGATTCCTCATCTTTAATTGAAGAGGTTGTGGGCTTCCTGGGGGTAGGGGGAGTGGGATTCTGAGGCAGGGAAGGACTCCTACTGATCCCCAGGTGGCCAAAAACAAAGAGCAAAGATAACACAGCACGTGTGGAGCCAGAGCGCAGGGAGAGGGTAGGCTCAGATGGGGCAGGAATGGTCAGTGGACCATGACGACACCCTGCGCAGACTCGTGACAGATATACGCCATTAGCTGATGCAACCTGTGGTATGACTATCGCTGCCCATGTGATGTCTGTTCCCACCGTGTTATGACCAATTTTTTCGTATAATGACTGTTTAACCCGTAATTTGTGGCCTCAGGCCGTGTGATCCCTATCGTCACAGCATAGTATGGTTTTCCAAAAAATGGGCAGATTTTTTTCACATTCGTTATATTTGTTATTTTTGTGTTTTGACCATTTCCAGGCCTCAAAAATTGCCTCGTGTTATGAGAGGTTTGCGCACTCAGATCGCGTGTTAAGTGAGAGCTGACTATTTATGAGTTGAGAGATGAATCATAGATTCTTTGCTGAGTTTGTTCCTTTGACCTTGTGATCTCTGTCCGTTGGAACCGCAAGTCTTTGAAGAAATTTTTAATTTTTGCTTTTAATACGTTTGCTGGTGACCACTGGGAGTATTTGAATTAAAGAATAAATTAAGAAACATTCATACATATGTGTAAAACTGATAAATCCTCATCCCTTGACATATATAGCCAACACCACAAAATATTCGAACAACATTATAAAGTGTTTTGTGACCTCGTTATTAGGCATGGGACTCACCCTAAATGAATAAGAAAAAGTTGTGCATAATATTATTATGAAAAAAACTCCTGTATGGGAGCATTTTACATTGCCTGCAAAATAGAATAGAAAATAAAAAATCTGGCAGTATGTAGTATCTGTGCCTTACTGTGAATGCTCCAATTGCAGAAAAATTGTCTGTTAAACTTTCATTATGCTCATCAGCTGTTTTTCTACCAGTTTACAGTATTAGGCATATGGATGAAATTGTGACAATGAACACATCCCCAAATTAAAGCAGACTGCCTGTATTTGTCATTTGGTCAGTTTCTGACCCTGACAATTTGAGCAGGATGGTTTATGCAACAATGTAAATGTTATAGATAATGTATTTTTATACTTGTATAAAAGGTGTTTCATACATTTCTTCCTGTATATAGGTGTTGTTGTGTCCTCAAGCTAATATAGACATGAACCCAGGTAATTGGCCACTGCCATCTTATGTTGAAATGAAGATGAAGACTTGTTTGTGCTATGAAAGTGAGCTGCATGACCATGAGCAAGTATGTTGTGTGAAGGACCACATTATTTGACACAGTGGATGGTTCATGAGTGGTATTTTGTGTTGGTACTGAAGCAGGGAAGGATGATAACCACATAATAGTCTGGCTAGGTGTACTCTTGTTGCAGGGAAGGGCAGTTTCTGTGAGATGACTGTCTAGTGAAGACTCTTGAAGGATGTTGTCTGGCAGGAAGTGTCGAGTGGCTGTGTTTAAGTGTAATGTCGGTTGATGGAGGATGGATGTTGTTTTAATTTTGTTTTTCCGTATGAGGTGGTGCAGCATAAGGTTATATGGGTGGTATAGCTCCTGTGCTGAGGCCATGAATTGTGTGCTTCTCGTATTCATATGGTCTTTACTGGGAGTGCTTTTGTTTAGTGCATATGGTTTATATTTATGATCATTGTACATCATCATCATCAGCTAGACCTCTCCCACCCTAAGGCAGAGTGAGGAGTAACAGTGTCCAGACAGCCCAAGTTTGCCCAGTCCAGTGGGTCATGCTTCCATTCACTCATCATTCAAGCTCCCAGAGTCCTGGCTCTGGTACGCCAAGAAACTTTCACCACATTCTGTAGCGTCACATAAGCATATCTGATAGTCAGTTATTGTAAATACTGTTGTAATTCTTAAAGCTTGTTTTGTACTTTCCTAAGCTTCTCCATGTTTATGACTGTTAAGGATGCAGCCCAGCTTGGGCTCATGCAATTAACTCATTTGTGTGAATAGTTTGTAGACTTCTCAGTTTTTGGGAATGTTGGGTGGGAGAAAGACTCAGATTTGAGCTTGAATTTTTCATTTTCTCTAACATTTTGGGCTACACAGAATCCGTCTTCAGGGAGACGTAGCCCCAGACATTAGAGAAAATAAAGAATTCCGCATGTCACAAGGGATCTTCCCAGTTATTCCATTTGCTGTCTAAAGGTAATACCTGTGTGTTTTCAGAGGTATCAGAGGAGAAATTCTCAAACATGCATATGACTGCTTCCCTGTTGTAAGTGTAATGTACACTTCCCAAGAAGGAGAAGGAAAAGGTAGTCCAAAGACTTTCTTGGTCTCTTATTCCTCCTACAAAAAGAAATCTTAGTACAAAAGCAAAAATACCACAAGCTAATGTATCTGTTTTAGCTGGAAGGACAAGGAAAGGAGGGTGTAGAATCTTCCTGTGTGTATAGTTCTTCTAGGAAAAAGCAAAGGTACTGGTAAGTTACAACAGAGAATCAATCATAAATATGTTCGAGAATTCCACTTCAGTTTAATGAGATGCCCCTGCACTGATGGTTGTATGTTGATAAATGGTTGTGTATGCATCCTGAGCTTGTCCAGGAACATCAGAGTATCTTTCCAATGGGAGTAAAGCTCCACTACTACCTATAAAACTGATATGCCGGTGTCCCCCTAATGACAGTACTCTACCAGTTGTGTGGAAAGAGTAATGATATGTTTTTTTTTTAAGAGTTGTTACAGACCCTCCTCT